>NW_017728910.1:3089117-3094774 GCF_001723895.1 Crocodylus porosus | reverse complement strand
ATTGGGGGTGAGGGCTTGCAGGGGGAGAGATACAGCTCTGTATAGAAACACCAGTAACACAAGCAGCACATTAATAGAGTTACCAAGACCCTAGCCCAAATAAATGAGCACACCCCAAAGTAGTGGGCAAATCTGGTAACACCAGAACACCATGAGAGCTCAAACAGCTGTACCAGCGGCTCAGAAATGACACCAGCCAATACCTTCAGCACCCGTGGATGGAGGTCATCTGGGCTGGCTGACTTGTAGCCAAATGGCCCTTCCAAGTGCTCTTTAACTAAGCCAACACTAACCTTTGGCAGTCTGGTGCCTTTTGGACATCTGCCTATGCTCAAGGTGGGGGAATTGTCTTGGTCAGTATTAAGGAATACTGAAACAAAAAACTCATTGAAGAGCTCTGTCTTTTTGTCTGCATCAACCACCAACTTACCTGATTTGTCCTGCAGGGGTCCTATGCTACTTTGCTCCTTCTTTTTGCTAACAATGTATCTGTAGAAGGACTTTTCATTGTCCCTGATTGTTGTAGGCAGCCTAAGCTCCAGTCCTGCCTTGGCCTGCCTAACTGACTCCCTGCAATAGCACGCCACGGTGGTGTATGCTTTCTTGGTGGCTGCCCCTGCTTCCACTGCCTATACATCTCTTTCTTTGCCCTCAATCTTTCCTTAAGCTCCCTGTTAAGCCAAGGACTTTCTTTATCCCCTTAGCCCCTTTCCTGCATAAGAGGAGAGACTCCTTTTGTGCCCCAAGGATCACTCCCTTGAGAAACTTCCAACCCCCTTGGACTCCCATTATCCCGATGCTCTTGAGTTTGGCCACCTCACTAACTAGGTTCCTAAGTTTACTAAAGTTGGCCCTTCTGAAGTCTAAAACTTTAGCATCACTGGATATTTTTTTCACCTGTCACTGGATAGTGAGCTCGTTTCCTTAGCCACCGAAGTGAATGAGACAGCAGCTGGACCAGCCTTGGGGTGCAAACAAGCACAAACCTGAATTGGGATCATTGGGCACATCTACACATGTGCATTTACTGCATAGTAACCACAATTACTGTACAGTATGGGCACAAGTTGACACTTGCACACACATACTGTGCAGTAAATATGCTGACTTACACCAACTTGAGCATATATTTGATACCAGCATCATGCAGGTATCAAATTTATACCCAATTATTTACTGCAAGGTAACACATGTGTAGATGCCCTTAATGCACAGTAATACTATGTGTATGAACTGACTTCGGACTAACTTTAGTCAGTCCACACACAGTATTAATGCACTTTAACACCTGCATGTATAGATGTTGCCCTATTCCCATTTACTGTGCAGTAACTTATTGCACAGTAAATTTAAGCTGGCATAAATGCATATGTAGACATACCCACTGTGTGCAAGCATTTGCTGCCTGCCAATAGGAGGTATGGGCGGCTGGAGATAAATAAGGTGGGTGGGGTGCTGGTGGGTCCAGGGAAAGCTGCCTGGTTTTGATGGTGGGCACACTAGTCAGGATGGCAAAAAAATAGCATATTCAAGGTCAAAAAAAGTTTTCATCCCAACCACAGGGTGGGGACAGGGTGGGGAGGTGGGGCACAGACAGAGCAGTAAAAACAGCAATATTTCAGACTGTGGAGAGTGGCTGGGCTTTTCCAGCCTCAGGGCTGGGATGGGAATGTGTGCAACTGTTTGTTAGGTCAGGTTAATACATGCTGACCAAAAAAAAGTTCTGCTGATCTAAAGAAAATTCATGTTTGACAAGAACTAACTTTAGATCAGCATGTGCCATTTTTAGGGTGATCTAAGCCTACAAATGCATGCAAATCTCGGCATTTCCATCAACCTAAACTTGGTTAAAGTAATCTAAATGTAATGTTAGCTAGTGTCCTTTGTGTGACTGTTTAAATTTCTTTAACTTTTAGTGCTCTAGCAAAATACATGTGCTATGGTAATCCACATTTTCAGCTGTTGTGAAGAACTAACAGCAGGCAGGTCAAACTTTTCATAGCTTTTTCTTAATACCTTCCCTATGTGAATGCACCTTTTCATTTCTAAGTTTTCTAATTTGTAAAGGGATTAAATTGTTTCAGTACACAGGTTAAGTAATGTGGTCTATACAGGTCTAAAATAGTTTTCTTAACATTGAATTCATCAAAAAGCATCAGTCAACATTGGTCCTTGTCTCTGCATCCATAGCGTGGTTTATTTTTCAAGAGCCTCACTTTTTTCAGACAAAAATGTTATCACAGTGTAAGGCATTAATATAATCTCCATTCAGTTAGGCTTATTTGTTGGAGGATGAAAACATCCTTGGTGAGCAGATATGAAAAGTGTAACACAAACTGTAGCACCCAGCAGGTAAAACTATGGTTCAAATAATAGTCTTTTGATCGCAATGAGGTCTACATTATCCCCAGTAGTGGGCTGAGCTGCTGTGGGAGACAAGTTTATTGCATCTCCTAAGAAACAGACATAATAAACACCTGTGAGCAATACAGTTTGTGTTTCTCTTAGACTAACAGAAAATTCAGATTAAGAATTGACTTTGGAACATCTCAAGTGCATCTTGAATATCGCCCCAAATAGCAAATTCCAATCATACTATCAAAATGATTCATTAATTCTCCTTTCTGCTCTGACACAGAACACAGCAACATCTCTAAAAGAGTTGAACTAATTACTTATTTTAATCTCTATTGCAAAGAGTAAAATCATTTGAAATCTTGCACTTTTTTGTAGTTACTCAGTTCACCTAAAATACTATAAAGTGTATGGCTCAGATCCAAATTCTGGGACCACTCTCAGCAGTCCAGTAAATTCTAATCAGTAGGTCTCCCTATGGCCTTCATGGCTTCCCATATACAAAATATTAGGTCACTCTTTACCTCCATTCTCTTCTGTTCTACATGATAGGTACCTTAGTTTAGTTCTTCTATATTTAGGAAGCACACTGCCACAAGTATGGCTCCTCTTTCTCCATACAATATTTCTCCTGCTGGTCTCCACTTATACTCTCATACTGGTCCATAGTTTGCTTTCCCACCTGGCTGAGATCAGAATACCACCACAAAGCCTAGAAACTTGTAAGCATGGCTGCTAACAACTTCCTATTGTCAGAGAAATTAAGTAACCCCAGCTCTTTGTGCTCACTGAAAGAAAGGAAAGATCAGAGCTGAAGTCCATCTGTAATACTATCTTTTTCTCCTCATCCCATTCCTTCAAGAAGCAGCACCTGTACACCTCTTCGTGTACTGAGGAAGAGATCTTGGCTCCTATATTGTGTTGAACTCAGTCACAAAATGTAGAGAAGAAGAAACTGCTCAGGAACAGTCAGCATGGATTCACCAAGAGCAAGTCATGCCTGACCAAGCTGAATGCCCTCTGTGGTGAGATAACTGGTTCCATGGATTCAGGGAATGCAGCGGACATGATATACCTTGACTTTAGCAAGGGTTTTGATACAGTCTCCCACAGCATCCATGCAAGCCAGCTGAGGAAGTACGGGTTGGATGAATGAACTGTAAGGTGGACAGAAAGCAGGCTGGACTGCTGGGCTCAGTGAATAGTGATCAATGGTTTGAGGTCTAGCTGGCAGCCGATATTAGGTGGAGTGTCCTAGGGGTCAGTCTTGGGGCTGGTTTTGTTCAGTATCTTCAGTAATGATCTGAAAAATCGGGTGGATTACACCCTAAACAATTTTGTGGATGAAACCAAGATGGAGGGAAGTGGGATAGATATGCCGGAGTCTAAGGCTGGGATTCAAAGTGACCTTCAACAAAGACAAGTGCAAAGTCCTGCACTTAGGACAGAACAATTCCATGTACTACAACAGGCTTGGGACAAACTGGCTAAGCATGAGGTCTGAAGAAAAGGACCTGGGAGTTGCAGTGGGCAATAAGGTGGGAATGAATCAACAGTGTGTCCTTTTTACCAAGAAGGCTAGCGGCATACTGGGCTGCATTAGCAGGAGTGTTGCTTGCAGACTGAGGGAAGTACTTATTCCCCTCTATTCTGCACTGGTGAGGCCACATCTGGAGTACCATGTCTAGTTTTGAGCCCTCCACTATAGAAAGGACATGGACAAGTTAGAGTCCAGCAGAAGACAATGAAAATAGGGGACTGGGACACATGACTTTAGACGAGAGGCTGATGGAACTAGGCTTATTTAGTCTGCAGAAGAAAGACTGAGGGGGGGACTTGACAGCAGACTTTAACTACCTGAAGGGTGGCTCCAAAGAGGATGGAACTAGATTGTTCTCAGTGGTAGCAGTTGATGGAACAAGGAGCAATGGTCTTATGTTGCAGCAGAGGAGGTTTAGGTTGGATATTAGGAAAAACCTTTTCACTAGTAGGCTGGTGAAGCGCTGGAATGGGTTACCTAGAGAGGTGGTGGAATCTCCCTCCTTGGATGTTTTTAAGGTCTGGCTCAACAAAGCCCTGGCTGGAATCATTTAGTTGGTCCTGCTTTGAGCACAGAGTTGGACTAGATCACCTCCTGAGGTCCCTCTCGACCTTCATTTTCTACGATTCTATGATTCTACAAGGTAGATGTGGTGCCCGAGCCTAGTATTTAGGAACAGCAGTTCACATAATCACACAACCATTTAGTTTGAGGGCTAATATTTTTTCTTGATACATGTAGGAATGTCCATAGTGCATTCTCCTTGATCTTATTTAGTTCCTATACTAATGCTTAACATGCAAAGTATTGGTTCCTTTGTCAGGAACTCCTCTCAGTACTGACATGACAATGAGTTTTATACAATACTGCTAGCAGGGCTAGATTAATGCACAGGCAAACTAGGTACATGCCTAGGGCCCTGAGCTGCGTGGGAGGAGGAGGGAGGGAGGGCTTGGTGAATGGCCGCATCCACCTCCCTTCCCTTGCTTTCCATTCCGTCGGCCTTACTACTCCAGTGGCTGCTTATTAGTGGTGACTCTGAGCTCCACTCCCCGCGGGTGGCAGTGCCAGGGTGTGGAGAGGGGCTTTGACCAGCACAGAGCCCGTGAGTTTGTTTACTTAGGGCCCACTAAAGGATTAATTTGGCCCTGACTGCTAGTATCAGGTAAGATGTCTATATATCCCCAATTATATAAAGAGTGAAATATAATAAAATAGGGTACATGATGGTCCCACAGTTGCACACAAGTCTAAAGCATAACTGAGAATAGAGGCCATCATCCCCTATCATCCAACATCAATACCATATACTCCTTCCCATGTAATCTGGAATGCTATCCACAACTCATAGTTGTCTCTGTGACTGTGAAGCCAGTAGAGCTAGCCCTGTGTGTCCATCTGTGCTTCCTTTTTGTTTGCATCGATAGGCTTTGATCTTATTTGGCTGCCTAAGAATGTGTGTAGATGAAATGGGGGCCCTAAATTGAAGTCGTGGATTTTTAAAAACACCACTTCAATTTAGGGCTGATTAAATCCCCATCATGCACACACTGACTTACCTGCCTCTCCAGTGGCAGGGAGGGGAGGGTGAGCTGCTGGCAGGTGGAGCAGTCCCTGAGCTGTGGGGAGGGCAGGAGGTCACCTACCCACAGGCACCCAGCTCAGGCAGTTCCAGGGGACACAGCAGCTGTGGAGGGAGGAATCAGGCCCCCACACAGCTCAGGCAGGCAGGCAGGCTCCAGGGGGGGTCGGGCAGGGGGAA
>NW_017728910.1:3082048-3089017 GCF_001723895.1 Crocodylus porosus | reverse complement strand
GCAGGCTCTTGGGGGGAGGGAAATGAGGATCACCATTTTTTTTTCCCCCTCTCTTGGGTGGAGCCTGCCTTCCCAAGCTGCTGCCAGGCTGCCTGCAGGGCTTCCTGCAGAACCATGGAGCTGCATAGAGCCCAGTGCTTTGCTCAGCAGCTGTGGGGGCAGCAAACTGAAACTCCTTGTAAGAGTTTTATTTTGCTGCCCCCAAGTCATTTAAGGTGCATTATGCCGCCAAATTTCCTACAGCGGCTGGAATTAACGGGCAATACACCACTGAGGCGTGCAAACACTGACACCATTAAAGCAGTGCAAAAGCATTTAGCCCACTTTAAAATGTCATGCACACATGCCTAGGTTGGCTAGGCTCAACCTAACTTCTCTGTTCTTCTACTGACTCTTCTTAGACTAAGTCATATACAGCTGCTAGGGAATGACAAAAGGAACAGTGCTAATGAAATCTCTGCTGTCCCAGAGCAAAAGGCAGGTTGCCTTCTAGCTGACTGACAGGCAAATGTGTAAGGAAATTGTTTAAGTTGCCCAACACAGCACCTAAAGCTCAGACTCATACCTAAAGTGGAGGTTGGGTGATGGCATCCATCCATTTGGTGGCAGATTCCCACTTTGTGCAGTCAGGAATCTGTTTCATGATTGAATCTAGGGTATATTAAAGGTAGATACTGTAGCCACAAACTAGATATTTTGGTGACTGATGGGGTCTCTGTTATCTCAGAGCATGAGAAAAAAACCCTTTTGGTTTAATTATATCCAACCCCTAAACCTAGGTCCTCTCCATCCCCAATGAATGCCAGCTCAGTAAGGGCATGCAGGAGGGAGAAAGCCAGGGTAGAGCCAACTTGCATATATTACCTGCTGTCAAAGAAGCAGTACTACTCACAGGTGTTATATGTTATAGAGATCTTTACTGAAATATCCATTAACTTAAAGAACAGCATCAAACAGTTATTAATTTCAATCCAACAAAGTTCAGCTAATAGGATACATACTTTTCCTGAATTTTAAAGCAAATTCCCTTATTTTGCAAACATTTCAGAAGTGTGGAGTCTAAAAAAGAGCAAGAACTATGAAACTGTTCCACTTGAGGGAACTGCATGCAGCACAAGCCAATAGACAATGACTGAATTTTATAAATGTGTTATTTTTATGTGCTATTTCCTGATTTGCAAATTAAAGTAGCAACAGTATATTATAAAAACTGTGGAAGTAAAATGCAAGATTTTTAATGTTTTTGCTTTTTTAAAAAAATCTTGCTGTCAAATGGCTGTAGTATAAAGAAAGCCAAGAGTTTAATTTGGACTGAAAGAAAAACATATAGCTGATCATTAATGCATCAATGTGTACCATTCAGCTACATAAACACCAGAGGCAAAGGAACTATTTGCATATGAAATTCACAAAATAAAAATGTGAACAGATGACTACTGAACATCTTGATTCACACTGTGTTTTTCCTGCTTGTCAGTGTCTGGTGGTTATGAACTGTAGCTTGAATAAGTGATGATAACACAGATTCAGAACCTGACTCTAGGTTGTGTCTCGCTTTTATGACTTTCATGCTCCATTTACTACTGAAATTGACAAAATTACCCTGACTCAGGAAAATATCATCTTACTTTAATGAAGATTAGAAATTAATATTACGTATGAAAAGGAGACCTTAATTATATCTAGAATGTGTATATTATGCTTAAATTATATATGGGCATGGTTTAGTCAGGGATGATCCTGCCTCAAGCAGGGGGCTGGACCAGATGATCTCATCAGGTCCCCTCCAGCTCTACTTTACTATGAATCGATATATGTATACATATACTACCTCTCTAATTTACACATATATATGCATTTTTTCATATGCTTCCAGGTATGTTAATACCTCTTTCAAAAGAACAATTTATTTATACACCTTAGATGCTAATAGCACACTACAACCTTGACAAAGTTATTGTTGTAAGTCTTTTCTGTCATGCCTGATGCATAATTCAGCAAGGTTAATCTATAAAGCTGCTTCAAATAGAGATTCATGGACACAAACTTACTTATCTTTTGCATAGCTTGTTAGTACAGTCCAACTGATATGCAGACACTGCATACAATGCAGCTTCGGAAGACACCACAGTCAGAGCACAACTAGAAGAGATATGTAGCCAGTAAATCCAGTACAAAGAAATTAAGTAGTGCTTTATGCTTTAATATTGTTGGTTTCCAGCTTATTTATGCTTGGATCTAGTTTAATTAATGTTATTCCTGTAAGATAGGAACAGCTCCCTTAGGATATTTTGCAATGAAACTTGACTGAAGTTTCAGGATAGAAAGAAAATAGTAGATAATAATTATTATTTTTCACTTAGATCAGTTAGAATTAAGGGCATGTAAGTTCTTGAATCATATTTAAAAAAAATAAGCCTAGTAGTGCATTTCAGTACAGCGCTTTAGGCATAATGATGGCTTTAGGCTTTTTTTTAATTGCCCCATAACAAGGAATGAGTATGTTTGCTAAAACAAACTTTTGCTGTGTTTCAAACAACTCCTGAAACACATTTAACTTTAAGAATATGCCAAAGTCCTAATCACTTAAAACTACAGCTGGTCAGCACAAAGAATTTCCATCTTGTGGGAAATGCTGACATTTCAAGATGTAATTGAATTTTCGATGGGAATGAAAATGCACTTTTGAAATTTCCCATGAAACTAAAATGATGAAAAATGTTTGTAGAAAATTCTGTTTTAAAAGTTTGAAATTTTTTTAAAATAATTTATTTATGTTGCAATTTTATTATATATTACTTCTATATGGTTAGTTTTATAATACTGCGTGGCATAACAGTAGTATCTGTATGCCATCTATATGACACTCTGTAACAGTGCTACATTTTCATTAAATGTGTTACTATTACTGGCATGTATGATGATGTAACAGTAGAAATATTATTTCATTTTTAAGATCAAGATCAGCTGCTACATAGTAGAAATGAAGACATCTTGTGTTCTTTTATTATTCAGGCATCCCCAATTTGTATTGGTAATGAAACAGTTTGATACTTGGACAAAGATTAATGAGATTCTGTAAACACTTCATTAACGGAGCAGCCATCTTCAATATCCTTGTGTTAGTCTAGAATCTTTTTTCTAGAATGTTTAAAACAGCTGCTTTTCTAATTAGTAAATTAAATGCTTGTCTTCTATCCACATTATTCTGTAAAACAAAACAAAACTACACAACAAGACCCCCAAAAACAAAATCCTACCAATTGGGTCAAAACATTTTTTTTTTTTAACAGAAATTGGTTGGGCGAATATTTTATGACCAATACTGTTACTTATTCCCTTCCGGTAAACAGACGGACAGAGCTAGTCTAATACATTTTGAAATCAATGGAAGAAATTCAGCCACTGTTTGATGCATGCCACCATTCTTAAATTTTGTATTCATTATTTTTAGGCACAAACATTTTATTAGGTTTAAAAATTGCTTTAAAAAACAAGGATAAAATGATCCAAATTTTGCAGTGTACATTGGGTTAAAAAAATCAACTCCTCCGCTGCCCCTCCCCCCCCAAATCAAAATATATTTAAAAAAAAAAAACTAGAAGAAAAGCTGCCATATCCCAAATAAATATGTAGCAAAGCAAACAAGTGAAAACTTGTGGTGATCAAAATATTCTGGCCAAAAGAATTTGCCCATGCCTAGCACTGACTGTGGCATATTCTTATCATTCTGATTGCCTCTTCCCAGTTAAGATTTCTGAAAGTCTTCAGGTAAATTAGAAAGAACTGCAGCATATGGGATTACTTAATGCCAGGTCAAAGTATATGTTCCTTAGGATGTTCACCAACAGATTGACAAGTAAGTGAAGAGACCTACAGCACATCTGTTATACCTACAGTCATCTTGGTTCTTCAGCAAGTACTGAAGATCACATCCTGTCCCAAGTGGGTGGGGAAAAACATCAGCAGATGTAAATGTCTAGAGTAAGATCAATATGCTGTGAGTCAGAATTATTTTCTTCATTTCTTTTATTAAGATGACATAAGGATAGCAAGAATTTGGAATCTAAGCTTTATACTAGATGTGAACTCATGCTAGCTGACAAGTGGGAATTTGCTCCCTCACTCATCTGATTAACAATAAATACAGGAGGCCAAAATTCCTCTGAAAAGTTTTCACCATTTTCTTTTCTGACACTGCTTGGTTATACAAGGCAATATAGTTTAGATCAAGGCTGTGCAACTGATGGCTCACAAGCTGCATGTGGTCCATTAGGGGCCTGCATTCAGCCCTCAGGTCCCTGCAGCAGGCTCTCCCACAGCCATGAGGTACACTGGTACTGCCTGTGCAGCAGGGGAAAGGATCCTGGTGGGGGCCTGTCTCTGTGGCATGTGGCTGGCACGGTACAGCCTCTTGGGGAAGTTTGACAGTCCTGATAATAAATAGACAAAATGGACTTCTCCATCTCTAGCTTCCATGAGAGCCTACCAGAGTTATAGAAATCTTGTGAAGGAAAAATGTTCTTTGCTGTATTTGGAGTGAAAGTATACAACCTGAGGCAAAGTAGAGAGAGGTGATGACAGTCTTCATTAAGAAAGACTGAATTAAATTGTGGGAACAAATAAGGAGCTAATTATAAATACAACTGGTTTCAAAGAAACACCCCCCCACCTCTCACTCAGACTACTGCCTGACAATACATTTAAATGAATTAAACACAAGTCAAAAGTAACATCATTCTCATCCCTGGTTGCTCAATAACCTGGAGGGACGACACTGTCAACTTGAAATTTCTAAGAATGAAGTCTTTTCTGGATTAAATCTAGTGTCGGTGGGCACATCTACACATATTCTTAAATGTGCATTAGTCTATTTAAAGTACATTAAAGCATCACTAAAAAAAGTGCTCTTTAGTTAATGCACATTAAGACACGCCAATGCACATTTTCCTAGTACCTCATAATGGCGGGTGGCTATACACGAGTGTGGAGGCTGCTCCGATGCACTGGAATTCCAGCACATCTGAGCAGCCTTGATTAATTGAATCTGCTGGAGTGTGGCAATTGCCACACTCCACAAGCCTCCTTGCATCTTGGGTATCAGCACCACCACTCTTAAAAATGGCAGTGGAGGTGCTTGAACTAAAGCTAGTCAAATGACCTTTAGTTTAGGCAACCCCACCACCATGTTTAAGTGCAAGGATGCTGATACATGAGGCATAGTGGCATTTTTAGAGTGGCTCAGAGAGCGCTAATTGAAGTACCCCTCTCCCCCACCCGCGGAGCATGTGTAGAAGTGCATGGAGGTACTAGATTTAATGTTCATTAACTAAAGTGCATTAATGCACATGTAGACATGCCTGTTAGTATTACTATGTTACCTAGGAGACCTAGTCACGGTTCAGTCATGGACCCATAATGACTTGCCCAAAGAGTCTACAATCTAAGCATGAAGCAAGATACAGATGGAAGGCATAATATAAGGAGATAATGAGACACTACTATTAACATGTCTTAGCACATCAGCAGCTCACAGCCATTGTCAAGTTTTTTATGGGCATCAAGGTACACAGGAGAGTTTCAAGGAGGGATCTGAAGGAGTACAAATTGGGTGTCTCCAGGGGGTTTTATAGGAAACCCATACAGGTATGAGAGGCAGCCTGGGGAGGAATCAGAAATGTGCTTGCTTCATATCTGAACAAATGGATAATGGCACCTAGAATCACAGGCTGATTGGGCAGATGGGTATCCACTTCTCCATATTAAATTAGATGATTGGTAGGATGGGGATAGTTCATGAAAAGCCTTGATAATAAAGAAGAAAAATAGCTTCCATTTGATGCAACAGAGAAGGAGGACAGATGCAAAGAGAGGGGGATACATGAAAAAAAATACAAAAAGTGACCTGTACAACCCTCTGCACGGATATGGGCCAAGTAAGATTGCATTTGTCAAGGCTAAAAATTCCCTGGATATAGAAAGAGGATGTGGGGATGAGGACTGATGAGGAGGTGTTGGCAAAGGAAAAAAATAAAACAAAACAGATTTTACCAAATGAAAAATCTGGATTGGGAGCTATTTGCCAAATTTTTTACTTTTCATGTTTTTAGTATAAACATGCTTTCCTCCCTCCTCACAGAGCTCCAAAGAAGCTGTATAGGTATCAATAACAGAATTAAATTTACACTGGATTAATCTCCATTTGATTTTCAAATTGTTAATAGGAGTTGAAAATCTTGATGTGCTGCCATCTCCTATAACAAACAGAATACAAACACACTGAAAAAAAAAATAAATCAGACAAAACACACAGGGTAGTTAAGAAATTCCATCACTGAAGCCAAAATCACCATTAAGGAATGCAAATTAATTTAAAAAAAGGTCCTCTTCCAAAAAATGACAAATAATTATTAATGTTCAGCCCATGGAATTTGCAAATAATCTCATGGTTAAACCAAATAAACACCAGCCGGATTAACAATGCTTCCTAAACAACTATCATAATATTAATTTTGAAGGCTGATTATCATTTTGAATAGAAAGAAGGGTAATCTTTACTAGTTAATCAGCTTTACTAGCTGCGTGCTGCCAGCTTCTGAGTGTAATTAGTAGGCCATCAATAATTCCTTGTTTAAAAAACTTGTCAAAATGCACTTTTAATACTTAAAAGGAGCACATGAGGTAAATATATGTCAGATTGGGGGTGTTAGCCAGTCTGAATGAGAAAGCTAACTTGAAGGGAAATAATTTCTTTTCTAAATTAACTGAACTAAAGACAATTGTCCCGGGGTGGGGAACCAAACCCCAGAGTCATGGTGGGTCGGGGTGGCAATTAGACACGATAACAGGCCGGGTTCTATTGGCTATGGAGAACTGAGGCACGGGAAGCGTAGCGGTTTCTTAAACAAGGTGGAAATTTATTTGACTTACGCTTAGGTGCGTAGGAAACGATGTCTTCAGTTACAGTTT
>NW_017728910.1:3080281-3081238 GCF_001723895.1 Crocodylus porosus | reverse complement strand
AAAGTGGGTCAGGGCTGATTGACAGCTCCTGAGGTCATAGAAGGGGTAACTCAGGCCCTGCATGGAATTTTCCACTCTCAATCAAACTGAGTTCATTCTTTGGCAGCACCTATACTTAAAATTTTGCTCCAACAACAATAAAGGCAAATTTTAGTCTATACTATAAATGTCCCTGCTGGTGTCAAAAAGCAGTCAGTGTGGTAGAGGTGATATCTTTTATTAGACCAACTAGATTAGTGTCAAGATTTTGGTGTCAAGGTCACATAGCCTAGCAAACAAAAGGAAATGGTTTCTAATTTTGTAGCCATTGCGGATTCTCCATGCTCTAGTCTGTAACAGAAAATGCAGTAGCACCTATGGTAATTGCAATTAGAGAAGGGGATTCAGAAACTGCATAAAATGAATGCCAATTATAATCCATATATTATAAGGGTATTCCATGTTCCTTCTGCATATGGTGACTTTTCCATAAATACAATTATAATTACAATGATTTACTGGTATTTCTGTAAGATAATTAGCATGATTTATGGAAACATCCCCTGTACAATGTTCTTTAGAGCATAAGTTGCCCCGGTTTGGTCCCTTTCTTCCAATATAGGCATTCAAATTTCATACTTTGTAGGGTCAGAAGGGACCTGAGCAGATCATCAAGTCCAACCCCCTGCCATGGTAGGAAAGAGTACTGGGGTCAAACAACCCCAGCAAGGTGTTTGTCTAGCCTCCTCTTCAAGGCCCCCCAGGGTAGGAGCCTGCACCACTTCTCTTGGAAGTTCGTTCCAGATCCTAGCCACCCTGACCGTGAAGTAGCGACTCCTGATATCTAGCCTAAATCTACCCTCTGCTAGCTTGTGACTGTTATCCCTGGTCACTCCTGGCAGTGTTCGGGGAAACAGGGACTTCCCCAGTGCCTGCTGATCCCCCCTGACTAGTTTGTAACAGGCCACTAGATCCCCC
>NW_017728910.1:3067413-3079705 GCF_001723895.1 Crocodylus porosus | reverse complement strand
TGTTACCAGCAGCCCTTGTTCTGGAGGTGACCGTCTGCCACTCTGCAGTGGAGGGCACTTCCCGAAGTGCTTCTTCCTTTGGTGTGTGGCCCTGCAGGGAAAGGAAATAGCAGTCAATTTCATCCTCCACCTCCCTGATTCCCCTCAGCCTGCTAACCTCTTCCTGGAGCTCCCTCACCTGTACCTCCAGGGCCCTAAGGTGGGTGCCTGCAGGAAAGGTGTGGGGGTCCCCAATCCCTGCCCCCCTGGGCCTTGCTGGGCTAATCCCGCAGGCCAGGGGGTGAGGGGATGCCAGCCCCCTCCATGGGCTCTGTCTGGGTGGAGGCCTCAGACAAGCCCCAGGTAGGCTGCACCCCCTGGGCAGGGACCCTGGCAGCACTCTGTGTCGACACTATCGTAGGAGTTGCTGCTTGTTTAATGGCTTAGTGTGGTGCTTCACCCTGCCCTAGCGGGAGTCTCCCTCCTGGCCCTTCCTGCTCACCCGCCAGCGCAAATGCTGATGTAAATGCCAGCGCACTTTAACAGAGCATGCCTGTTTTCGCACTTTGTTCGTGCGGCATGGCTCCCTACCAGCTCAGCTAAAATGGATCCAGGGGGCTTCCCCTCTGGATCCAGCTCAGCTGTGTCCAGTCCCTCTGCCCACTTACCTTAGGGGGATCAGCTGCTGCTGCCCCCGCTGCTGGCTCCTCTGCTTCTGTGTCTGCCTTCACTTCGGGTCAGCTAAGGGGGCACACGTGTGTGCAGGACACACATGTGCCTGGATCCATCCTCTCCCTGCTTCTGGCTCCTGAGTACACTCTTTGTGCAATGTTTGATACAGGCTTGAGAAAGAATTTGCCTATAAATTTTAGCCTCCTATTATGCCATTTTTATATCACATTTTCATAGGCTTCAACTTTACTTATTGCAATGATATTTGTTATGAATGAGAAAATCAACCATAAAACCTTAGTTCTGAAGTCTATGCTCTTGAACTGCAAATATGTCTTCCAACTCACTTTCAGTTATCTCAAGACCTATAAAGGGCAATGAGCATAATTACTTAATGTAAGCTGTAAACATAAAAGTGGTATTGTAACTATTCATATTGTACATGGAGGAAGGAGCACAAATTGCAAGTGTGGGGAGTTTCCAAGGGGTAGTGTGATGTCAGTTTGCCTGCATGTAGCTAAAATGCTAGCTACAGTTGCAGCATCTCTTAATGAAGACCGTTTTCTCGTTTTATTACTCAGCATACAGAACATGAAAGAGGATGACACCAGCCTGTCATGAGAAACCCACACCAAGACAGGAAGCAAAATTAAAAAGCAAATAAAACTGCACTTAGAAACAGTTCTGAACTAGAGAAATGTTTCTAAATAATACTGTAGGCAAGGTTCTTTGGGTAAATGTGATATCTTTTATTAGACCAACTAAATCATTGGGAAAATTGTTCTCTGCAAGCTTTCAGGCACAATCACAGAAGCATATGACTGGAAGGGACCCTGAAGGATCATCGGGTCCAGCCCCCTGCATGAGAAGGAAAGACATCTGGGGTCAGAGGACTCCAGCCAGGTGACCATCCAGTCTTCTCTTAAAGATCTATAGGGTAGATGATTGCACCACCTCTGGGGGAAGCTTGTTCCATAGTCTGGACACCCTAGTTGTAAAGAAGTTTTTCCTAATGTGCAGCCTGAAACTATCTTCCAGGAGTTTGTGGCCGTTATTTCTAATTTTCCTCCAGGGCACCCTGGTGAGCAGTGAACAGTTGTTCACCGAGCCTCTGATGTACACCTCTGATATGGTGGTAAGCTGCAATCAGGTCCCCTCTCAGCCTTCTTTTCTTTAGGCTGAAGAGTTGACGATCCCTCAGCCTCTCCTCATATAGCTTGCCATGCAAGTCCCTGATCATATGGGTGGCCCTTCTCTGGAACCCTCTCGAGTTTTAGCACATCCTTGTTGAAGTGCAGTGCACAGAACTGGATGTAATACTTCAGCTGTGGCCACACCAATGTTGAATAAAGTGGGAGAATCACTAATTTGGATTTACTGGAGATGCATCGATAGATGCATGACAGAGTTTTATTGGTTCTAGAGGCTACTGCATTGCATTGCCAGCTCATTCATGCTGGGGTCTATTGTTACCCCCAGATCCCTTTCATTTGTAGTGATGGTCAGGTTAGCGATGCCCAGCCTGTAGGTGTGCTGGGGGTTCTTCCTTCCCAGATGCAGCACTTTGCATTTCTGTGTTGAACCTTGTCTAGTTCCGTTCTGCCCAACATGCCAGCCTTTTACTCCCTATGTAGTGAAAGAAGGACTTCTGGTTGTCCTTGATTCTTGTAGCTAGTTTTAGTTAGTTTTCTGCCTTAGCTTGCTTAATCTGTTTTCTACAAGTACAGGCCATTATTATGTAATCTTCCTTAGAGGCTGTCCCAAGCTTCCATTGTTTGTGCATCTCTTTCTTTTTCTGTAGGAGGACTGCAACTATCCTACTTAGCCATGATGTTTTTTGACCCTTCTGCTACTTTTTCTCCATGAGGGAATGGATTTTCTCTAAGCCTTAAGGATGGTATCCTTAAGGAACAACCATTCTTCTCATGTTCCCTTTACCTGTCGTCCTTGGTCTCTGAGGGCATTCTCTACTCGTGACCTGAGCTTATTAACATTTGCGTTTTTGAAGTCTAAGACTTTGAGCTTGGTATCTGTTTTGTCACTCTTGTGACCGACTGAGAACATAAGGATTTCATGGTCACTATTGCCTAGGGTGCCCTCTATGTTTAAGTTGGTCACCAAGTCATCCACTTTGGCCATGACCAGGTCAAGAACTTCATTGCCTCTAGCTGGCCTGTGCACCTTCTGAGTCAAAAAAGCTCTTCGGTGCCAGTCATGAGGGATCTTGATCAATTCGAGCTGGCTGAGCATTCCTCCCAGGAGATGTCTGGGTAGTTAAAGTCACCCATGACAACCATGTCCTGTGCATGTGTGGCCTCCATTAGTTCCCAGGGGGAATGCTAGATCAAGTTCCTCCCCTCGGTTAGGCACCCTGTAGTATACATATACAGTCAGGTCTATTTCAACATGCCTTCCCCGGAGCTTGACCCAGAGGGTTTCAAGTTGTTCTTCTTTGGGGCTAACATCGGCTTGTGGGGAGGTGTACTGCTCCTTCACATAGAGGGCAACACCCCCACATCTCTTCTCTATCTGATCCCTTCCCTATCCTGAAGGATGTAGCCCTTTATGGCTAGGCTTCAGTCATGAGAGGAGTCCCACCAGGTCTCCGTGATCCCTAATAGATTGTAGTGCACAGTGGAAAGGAGGAGGACCAGTTTCTCCTGCTTGTTCCCCATGCTTCTGGTATTGGTGTACAGGCACCTAAGTCCTTCTACTGAGGTCACTGGCTGCCTGTTGCATTGAAGACAAGCTGTTTTCTTAGCTTCTGTAAGAGTGGCTTGCTTGGTTTCATTGTCGATGGAGCTTGCTGGCCCATGGGTAGGCTCCAGGTAGCATTTCTCCATCCTCCTGTGATCTTAGTTTAAAGCTCTAAGAGATTGGCCATCCTGGCCAAGAAAAGGGACTTACCTTTCCACGTGAGGTGGATACTGTCTCTCCCCAGGAGTCCTCTGTCCTTGAAGTGGGCACTGTAATCATAGAAGATAAAGCCTTCTTTGAGGCACTGCCATCAGAGATGCCGGTTCACCTCATCAATGCATTCTTGCCTCCTTGGACTGTGGCCTGAAACAGGGAGCACAGAGGAAAAGACTACCTGAGCCCCCAGTCATTTAAACCCAGCTCCCAGGGGCTTGTAGTCATTCATGATGTGGTCTGGATTGCTCCTGGCTGTGTCATTTTTTTCCCACATAGATAAGGAGCATGGGGTAGTAATCTGTGGGCTGGACAAGCCTAGGGATCCTCTCTGTGACATCACAGACCTGTGCCCCAGGGAGACAGCAGACCTCCAATGCTGTGGGATCCAGGTGGCAGATGTCTCCCTCTGTTCCTCTTAGCAGGGAGTTGCCTACTACGATTACCTGATGTCTTCTCCTACAGTTTCTCTGTTGCCTCGCAGCCTGCCTGGTAGTAGTTGTGGGTGTGCACTCTCTGTTGTTGCACTCACTTCCAGCAATGCCAGGGCCCTAAATTGGTTCCCCAGCTGCACTGGAGGAGTTCCAGCAATGTGGGGTTTAATGCTACATTGTCTAGAACTGAAGGTGACTGTCTTCCATCTGTCCATGTCAGGTCCCCTTTGTGTTGCCATCCCACCATTTGAGCAATCCTGCAAAGAGTGGAAGTACCCATCAATCTCATCCTCAGTGGCTCTGAACCCACACTGCCTGCTAACCTCTGCCTGGAGTTCCCTCACCTCCAGGGCTTAAATCCAGGCACATGTGGGATAGGTGAGGGGACTCCCAGCGATGTTGCTCCCCTTGGGCCCCCAAGGACCCACCAAGCAACCCCTGCAGGCAGGGGTCCCGGGTGCCACCAACCCAAGCGAAGGCTCTGTCTGGATGCAGGCCTTAGAGGAGCCTCAGGCAGGAGGCAGCATCGGGACAGGGTCCCTGGTAGCACTCTGAGTCACCATCCCCATTAAGACTCCCTCATGTACATTCACCTAAAGACTCTGGAGACTGTCCAAAGCCACCGACTCCAACGTATGGAGTCTCAGGCCCTTCCTGCTCTCTTCCCTGTGTGAACTCCAACGAGGGGGGAGGAAAACTCCTTCTTGACTCCCTACAGCCAGCCTGGCTGGCCCAGCTCCTCCTCCCTCTTCCCCTCTGCCATGCCTGGCTTACCTTGATTCATCTGTTGGCTCCTTGTTCGCTGCTCTGCTCCATGTGGTTGGAGGGAGCCGAGGGCTCACGTGTGCTAACACACATGTGTACCTTCTTTGGCATCCAAGCCTGACTGCTGGGGATTTGAACAAACACCCTTCTTCAAGCAACAGGGAGAGTCTGTTGCCTGAAGAAGGGTGTTTGTGCCTGAAAGCTTGCAAAGAACATTTTGTCCATTTATTTACTTGGTCTAATGAAAGATATCACATCTACCCAAAGAACCTTGTCTGTCTATGTCCTTAGACCAACACAGCTATAACCAACAACTCTAAATAGCAAGTACAGCTGCACTGTCTAGAGAAAGGATCAAACCAATAACAGTCACTGGTGAAGAACAAATACATAGGCTCTAGCAACAGGAACCCAGGAACCAAAACAGACCTGAGCTGACCAAGAACGCAAGTGTCACAATATCAGTGCATATTGTATGGCAAACAAAGTAAAGGGCAGAAAGAAAATGTGCCCAACCTATGGCAAGGGGGAAAGAGATGTATGGAGCAGAACTTCTTGTCCCAGCTACCACAGATGAAAGTCCTAAAGGTCCTAAACCTGGTTGAATGTAGTATCAGACTAACTGATTTGAATCAATTGGTTTATGAAACTTATGTCCCAGACCCACTTCTGTTTCAAATTAAATCATGGTCGCCCAGCCACCCAACATGCTTTCCAGCCCTGGACTGGGCTGTTCTGTCTACTCCAGCAGAAAAGGGTTTGGGGGGAGGCAGGGACTCCCCCTCCTACCCTACCCCCCTGCTCTGCCCAGGGCAAACCCTGGCTGGAGTTCAGGGCTAGGGAGGGAGGTTAAACTTCCCTCCCCTTGAGTACAGAACTGCCCTGCCCTGCTAAAAACTTACTGCTGGCTGTGACTGTGAACTACAAGTTCACAGAGGCACTTGAAAGCAGAAAGAGGAATTCACAGGCAAATCCCAGAAACCTCAGGGGCAACAGGAAGATGAAGTGAACACACAGCCTGTGCTGGCTATGTGCTGGGAGGGGGCAGTCTCTAGCACCCGCCTGCTTCTGGCCTGAGCCACTGCAAATATTTGGGTACATTTTCTGAATTAAAAATTAATGCCTGTACACTTGTTTCTCAGTTTATTCTCTTCAGCTTTAACTAACCTGCAAAGACTGAATTGATTCAGCCTTGGGCTTTTTGACTGTCTGTACTTAGCTAAAAGTAGAGCTAGAATTGTACCCCCTAAAATCTTTGCAATGGCAGAAATAGCTCTACCCTGCTTGGTCACAGGAGCCAGAAAGGTGCAGCCCCTCACCAAGGAGTGTACCTGAGAGGCAGGGAGATGAGAGGAAAGGTGCTTCTCCCTCCAGGGAGTCTTTACTGTAGCAGGCACAGCCCTGCACTCAGCAGTGTATCTGGGTGGGGAGAGGGAGTGAATGGGGTACCAGAGGAGCCCACACTACAGGGCTGTTGCTGCTGCTGAGCAGGAAGCCTGTTCTCCAGCAGCAGCAGCCTGAGCCCACACTGCTACAGCAGCAGCCACAGCAGTAGCAGGTGCCACTTGAATGCAGAGAGAAGGGATACATAAAATCTTGTCTGCTTCTCTCACGCCCAACCCTGTTCTCTAATGATCTGCATAATCATCTTCCCCCATCACACACCCTGGACACTGAAGAAGCTCACTGAACTGATGGCATCTGCAATGTGAGCTAAGCAACTCCAGAACCCTCAACATTTTGCACTCTAACAAAGACAGCTGCCAGCCAGTCAACCATCCTGTTTGCCAGTGTGCTTGTAGATCAACTGCTATTTTGATTCCAGCTGAATTGTAGAACTAGCTTCAGTGTAATCCCAGAAGCAATCATGAGCATTTCAATTTTAGAGTATAGAGAGAGTACCAATGCCTGATTGTGTACAATAAATTCATTCGGAGGCAGGCAGACAAATGCTGGCTGTCAATAAGAAATCCATGGCTCAATAGGTGTTACTGCTTGAGTCTTATAGATGTTGATGTATAAGAATTCAGCCCTCTGCAGGGTAATAAGGCAGTGGAAACTGTGAATCTGTTTGCAGAATATTCTGAACATGAAAGAGTAGTACAGCAGTCAGCATAGACCATGTCCAGGATTATAGTAGAATGCAAAGACATATTTCATGGATACCTAGAGGGCAACATGCAAACTCCAACCAGCTAAAGAGACTGTTGAACAGACTGAGAGCATTGGCAGAGGCCAGAAAGTAGTCAATTACATTCACAGAAACCAGCACAGAGTACATCAGAAGCTAAGTCATGGTGAGAAAGTCTTCAGGCAAATGGAGCATCTGCATTGATCTTAAATCACTGAACAAAGCATTAATAAGAAATTACTGCCCATTTCAAACAGCTGAGGACATAATACCTGATTTACCCATAGCAGCAATGGGTAAGCTAGATAAGCTAAATAGTACTTGCCACTCCTTGGTCCAGTGCCCTAACTGCAAGGCTATTGGGCTAAAATATGGGAGGACCTTTCTATGTTTCCTTTTTCCTTCCTCTTCATCATGGATTTTTGCCTAGTTTCAACCTCAGAATTTACCCAGTCTTTGCTGTGTACCCGCCAAAACAGCACAGCTTTACTGAGCATGTTCATTGGATGGATGCACACTCACATGACCAGAGCTGCATTTATACCAGTTAGGCAGGTAAAGTGAAGCAAGACTTAACTCTTGTCCTTCCAAAAATCTCAGTAGGCACCCATCTGCATCTTCAGATACTAAATATCATTAAACATCTCATTCTCTGTCCTTCAGCCACAAGATCATTTTTTCCTTTAAATAAATAATTACAGCTAAATAAAAGAACCCAGGAGAATTTGCCATCCAATACCAATGTTTACAATCCCAACTAACAGATAATGCTACTTCTCTCATTTTTGTCTACTAGTTGAGCATGGATAAAAGGAAAGACATCACTGATCTGACTTTTCCCATGAGAAGTTTGTAAAGTAACTTGTTTCTCTCTACATTGTACAAAACTTTTCCCCAGATAAGTATTGTTTCTCTTCTACTCTACTTCCTACTCTATTGCCCAATTTTGAACATATTGTCAAATTTTTAATACTTTTCCTTTGCCAATATTGCCATCATTTAATAAACTGTTACTCAGAATTATGTTTTCCCATATGGTATTGTTATTGCGACATTAAGATAATATAGGGTGTTAATATAACAATTAAAACATTTCAGATGTCTTTGAAACATTTCAAAGGGCCAATGTGTATGCAAAAAAGCCCTTTGAAACATTCTAAGAATGGGAAAAGCACTCCAAAATACAGCCTCTAAAGGGAAGTGCTGTTTTGGAGTGTTTAACTTCTTGTATCTGGCTGGGGAAAGTGGTCCCATAGCTCTTGCAGAATCACACAGTCTTCTGTCCTCCACTCACCCCTGCATGAGGGGTGGAAGGGCAGGAAAGCTGGGTGGATAGCTAGCACTTCAGCCCTAATGACTTCTTCATTGAAGGGAGAAGAATGGTTCTGGGGATGCGGGGCTGGAGTCCCTGTGGCGGTAGCCCCACATGGCTGTCACAGACCTATGGTGACAACTGCTGGGGCTCCTAGGACTCTCCATGAAAAGATTACTCTCTGCCTTGGGGACACTCTCCACATGGGGAACACTACCTGCATGCTGCTGCTTTGGCTCTCCCATTAGGGTTTTTCTATTAACAGCTGCTTACAAAGATTTACAGGTCCGGGATGTTTTCAATGAATTACACCATAAGACAAATTACAGAATGTAGATGCCTTGACAAATGTACTGTAACAAATGCAAATATTTGGCTTTGGTAGCCTAGGATTTATCAGCTTTTTTTTTTTTTTTTAACCCAGAATTTAAGTATTTGACCTTTCTCTGATGCAGATGTGTATCAGAGCTAGCCCCAGTTTGCTCTTGTGTGAGTATGAATCATTCATTATCTTACACAAGATACAGACTAGCATGGGGAAAGTTTTCCATTATTGGAGTAAACACCCCTGCTGGAAAAAAGTAGTATTCATTTCCCTGTTGTGTATTCTTTCTGGACTCATGTCAAATTGTTACAATACCATGAATGCATTCAGCATTACTGGTTCATTGCGGCCACATGCAATAATGATCTATAACACCGGATAAGGAGCCAGCACAATTGTATCAATTCCTGTCCAAAGTTCTGCAATTAGGAAACACTATTTTCTGGGAAGGTATCAGCACTAGAGAAGCTTGGCAGGTGTAGAGGTGAAGTAAAATAAACAGCTTAAGCAGCAATGTGATGAAACAGCTTATATTTATGGCATGCCAAGTGGTTGGAGCAGGTACAGCATCAGGAGATCTGGCTTATATTTTCTTTTATCCAACTGAATTGTTTATGGGACTATTGGTAAACTGGTTTGCACCTGATCCAAACTATCATTAGCTTCAGTGGCATGTAATCTTTCCATGCCTGTTTCCCATCTGCAAAATGGGGATTATTATCTTTACCCAAAGGACTTTTTAATTCACACATGCAGGATATATAAATGGAAATTATTCTTTTTGCGATTAGACATGCATAAACCTCAGTTACAGGAAGGAGTGTCTATGACAACTCTTTGGCTTCCATGTTTGCATGTGCTTAATGCCACTTTGAGTTCTGAGAAGAGAAACTAAATTGCTACCTGCAAGGGGACGAGCTTACCCGCTACTCTTTACCATGTTGGAATCATAGGGACTTCTATCTCATCTTCTCTCCCTCTCACCGGCCACGTCTTTGATATCAAGTTATTCTTTGGGAGTATGAATGGTCTTTTGGGTGATGAACATGCAGACAAGGTCAGTCTTCTGCAGGGCTCCACCACTCCTACAACCTGCCCCTTTCCACTTGGGTGACAAATCTTTTTTTGTGCTGGCACCACGTGCAAGTTGCTGGTTCTCAGGTCCTCTCTTGCCCTCTGGCTCTGGACTTTGTGAGAGGTTGATAGCCATATTCTCTAGACGGGACTCTTTGCCTTATGTGTTTAAACTCAGATTACTGTAATTTTCTTTCTGTCTGGGATCAGTGGATCCCTGGGAGATGGGATCTTTGCTTGCTAGTCCCAGAGGCTCACACTCAGGCACCTCACTGATTCTCAGGTGTTGACCCACTGATTTGATTAATTTAAACTCAGGTGTGCAGGGGATCAGCTTTTCCCCTGCAATGTTTCCCTAGCCTAGGATTATGGAATTACACAACAAAATAAATAAACTTCTGAGCTTGTTCTGGGTTCCAGTTCTGCTATTAGTTGCTGCCCCAAACCTGTGGGCTCTTCTGCATCCCACTGGGTGCATTTTTCCTCATCACAGCCCCTCCCATAGGGGTCTAGTAGGGTCCACCTCCCAGCCCTTGCTACACTAACCTTCCCCTATTTTGGGGAAGCCATTCAGGAAACTGGCCCCAAGTTTTAGGTTTGTAATAAAAAGATAAATCTAACCTGTTTTAAGGATTGATCATGAAACCTTTGTACAATTGTACTTAACTAACACAATTCAAAATGGTCAGAAGGATGAGTACATAAGTGATTTTTTCATTTTAAAATAGAGTAAATCTTTAACTGTTTGGCTAATTCATTCATCTATTCCTTTTTGTAATTTTAGATAGATAGATAGATAGATAGATAGATAGATAGATGTGTGTGTGTGCGTGTGCGTGCACACATATATCTACATTATATTATATATTGTCTTTATATAAGCCACGTGTGAATTCAGGTCTGTTGGGGTTGAAAGAAGAGTTTCCATGGTGAACTAAGGTGAATTTAAGAATTAAGGAGAAGCCAGACAGCATGGGTCAACACTTGCTTTGGGAAAGATCAGCTGTACAAAATGTTAACACTGATCCTGCTATCAGCCTGCATGACCTTTGCTTCACATTCCAATCTTTGTCAAGCGCATTGAGCAATGCATCTCCTTAATACATGGTTTCAGCTAATTTAATATGCCTTCTAACTCCTAGGCAGTTACAATCTCAAGAGAGCTTGGCAGAGGCTCTAGGTACAACTACTATGTTCCCCTGCTCCCATTCTCACTTCTCATCTCTCATCTGTTCTTCTTTTGCATCTCCCCCATAGCCCCTACTCTGCTTCCCACTTTGCACAGATTCTAGGCCAGATGCCCCTGCCCTATGCCCTTCCAGACCAGTGGCAGGAAAAGTGGCAAGAGCTGCTGGACAAGGCACCACATGAGCAGCTCCAAGACCAGCAGCGCACAGCAGTACAAGCTGCCCCATCCCCACCCTGGGCAGTGCTTGCCCCAGCCCATGCCCCAGCCCCAATCGCTTCCTCACTGTGGGGGCATTGATTTCCCACCGCCCCCAGCCCACCGCAACAGACTTTCCTCCCCACTCTGCCCACTGCAACAGACTTAACAGCTGGAGGCAGCTGCATCCAGTGTCCTCAAAGACTGATGCTTGTTTAGCCTATAGCCAAATCTCCAAATTGGTGCCAAATATTTTCCAAATCGATTTGGAGGCTTCCAATTTGATTTGGACCTTTTAATGGGTCTCCCGATTTCATTCAGATTTGGAGATTCGGCCACCGAATCAAGCCGAATCTCCTCTGAATCAAATCAACTACCGAAGCTTCACACAGCCCTACTGCTTACCATTATCACTACTAGTCCTCTTTGGGTCCCCAGCTGTTTTGCTTCCCAGTGTTTCCCACATCTTTATGTCCCCATTCTTGCCACTCTCCTCCCCCTTTTGTCTTAATCTCTCTTAGAATCCAAGCTTCAGACACACAGCAAGTCAAGCAGTTGTCTTTGATATCTGTAGGTAGCCACAAAGGGTGGCAGAGATTCTTTTTCCTGCAGCATTAGACCATATTGCGGTATTGGTTTTCCTCCAACTCATGCTTTTCCAATGTTTCAGACTGCCCAGAGTCAGTAGGAGTGTGCTTATTGGTGCAGACAACATTTCCTGAAATTTTGGAAATACTGGAACATGGCATTTCAAAGTTATTGTTTTACAGACAAACTGAGAAATGTCATCAAGATGAGTGTTAGACTTGGCTTCTTTCATCCAAAGTAAATGAAGACACATACACGTAACAAATTCATTCATAGTATGTACATTTTGATCCTAAATTAACTCACTTGATGAGACACACCTTTGGCTAGGATTCTAAAAAGGAGATCTAGTCACTTCTCTCTTTCGGAATATCAATGAGTGCCTACGTCGCTTAAGTATCCTGTACCAGGCATCCCGGAATATAAGCCTAAGCACCTCAACCCAATAGTCTGAAATTGCTTTTTTATTGACACTATTTAAAATGTTAGACTGAACTAGAATAAGAGTTTAGCAAGCCATCATTCTACACAATTAATGTGATGGTATCATCTTTTAACATTTTGATTCTATGTGAATGAAAAATACATTTTACAAAACCCTTTGAGTGGATTTAGGGCGGTTAGGATCTGGAACCAACTTCCAAGGGAAGTGGTGCTGGCTCCTACCCTGGGGGTCTTTAAGAAGAGGCTTGATGCCTACCTGGCTGGAGTCATTTGA
>NW_017728910.1:3043042-3067133 GCF_001723895.1 Crocodylus porosus | reverse complement strand
AGAATATCTGTAATATCTTTAACACTAAATGGCCAGTGCTCCAGGATGGAAATCTGAGATGCATTTAGTATGAGACTGCATACCAAACAGAATGGAAAATTAATTATGCAGTACAGTAGATGATGATGATAATGGAAAAGAGTAAGAGGTATAAGGGAATCTATTTTCTCATATTGAAGGGTTTAGTTTTTTAATTAAGCAAATTACAGGAAAGATTTGCATTTCTATGTTTTTAATTGAAACAGAATCAGTCATGGGTTGATAGTGCTAGGGGTTGCCATTATCTTTATGCAACTGTTTTCACCTGGATACCATGTGAAGAATTGCCACAATACAGAAGAAACCCCCCTATGAATCGTACACCACTGGTTATGACATATCAACCCTCTCTGGAGCCTATATAGAAATTCATCAAAAAATTGCAATCATACTAGAAGGAGACCCAGTTCTCAAAGAGGTTTTCCCAGAACCACTCATCCTATCCTTTAAACAAGCACCAAACCTCACCAAGCTCATCAACAGAAGCAAACTTCCTACATTCCAAAACACACACATTCCAAACCATGCTGGGACAAGAAATATAAAACCTGCCAACACATCACCACCACTCCCACAATTACTACACCCCATAACAGAACCATCAACATTTCTGGTACCTCTAAACATATAATATATCTCATCCAGTGCACCAAATTTACCTGGGGGGTCCATTTCTCACAAGAAAGCCACACTCTCTCCAATCTCAGTTCTAATCCTCAAAGGGAATTTACAAAACACCTTTCACAGATAAGCCTATGAACTCCCCTTCATCAATCTACTAGACACAAAAAAACATGGAGTAAATATAGACACTGGATTTATGACACATTATAACCTGCCTGACATCTGACTCCCCAGGTAAACCCTCCACTTTTTATCAGCTAGTCTCATTCCCTACCCCACCTCCTGTCTCCCATCCTTTGACTACTGCTACATTAATTCCCCATTCTTCCTTTCCCCTCCCCCCTGCCCTCACCTCTCTCTCACCTACTGACCACCTCAAGTTACATTTTCACTGACTGGCTTTCTTGCATATGTACTGACCTCTGGCTGCTTTACCACTAAATCCAGAAAGAGCACAGACCATATGCAGCTGCTTCCTTAGCCTGATGAAGGGTGTTTGTGCCCAAAAGCTTGCTAAGAATAAATTTTTCAACTATTTGAGCTGGTTTGATATAAGACATTGTATTGATCCAATGAACCTGGTCTGCCAATGTTTTCATAAGACACTGGTAAATTGGTCTTTCTACATTGATGCAGCTCCAGAATGGCTTATCTGCACTAGAAAGTTGCACTTGAACTACACTGGTTGCAATAGTAGGGAGGCAGTTATACCAGTATACAAGTGCTTTCCAAGCCCAACGTCCATGCTGAGCCTACATAGCTCAGACTAGCAAGGTTAAGATCCTTCAGTATCTTGCCAACAGCACTCAAGAGCGATATGTCCAGCATTGCATTCAGCTACCTTTGGTTTATTATCTTGTTCACTATGTAGCCATTCATTGCTGGGTCAATGCAGAAGTTCAGCTTGAGATTTAAATTCATCCTTCTGGATCCTTGGCAAAATGCCTTAATTGGTCTGCTACTATTCCCCATAAAGATGCCTTATAGCTGTATAGTTATTCCCAATGGGGATGGGGAATAACCATACTAGTACACCACTATAACTGTCTATAGTAGGATTCCTATCACTACAACTAGTTCGAAAAAAATAAAAAATTACATCCCTAAACAAGATAATTGCAGTGGTAGAATTCAAGTATAGATTAACTGTGATCATGGACCTTATGATGCCTCTACGTATCCTTTTATAATCTCCCAAAGAACTGTAACTACTGCAACTTTCCCGCCTGCCACGTCTTGCATGTTATTATAATCTGTTCTGCTTTATGAAGTCACTTGTTGGGAGGGTTGTTATATATATTTGTCAATTTATTTTGTTCTTTGGGTGTCTCTGTTAGGAGTCCCGGCGTTACAGAGGAAAACTTCACTCGATTATTCACATGCACTCATCGATATATATACTTACAATCAGATGCAGATTAACACTTATCTTTATTCTTTATAATTTTTGTAATTCTATCGACATACTCTTCTTATTTAACCTTTATTAGTTTGGTTGGACTGAACTTGGTGTTAGTAAACAAAGTCCCTTTAACTCTGGTATGTCCATTTCTTTCTTTCTTTCTTTTTTAAAGCAGGATTTTCTCTGCAAGCCTTGTTGTTTCTCTCTCTTTACTTTTGCTATCCTGAGTGTGTATCTTTCATCTGGTACATGTCTGAAGCCTTAAATCCTTGTGGTCAGCACTCAGATGTTTTCTCTAAGCTTGTGAGAGTGAGTCAATTCACTCTTCTCTTTTTTTGTTTATTTTTCAGCGCGGCTGCCGTCACATCTCCTGTGCCTCTTCAGGGATCCGCCCTTCTTTCTCTGTACTCCGCTCTCTCCAGCATTGAGAAAAATCCTGAGGAAAGTGACTTATTTTCTAGAGATCCTCTTTCTCCCTCACTTTCTCCTTCTGACACTCTTTCTTTCTTCTTTCTGAGACTCCCATTTCCTCTCTCCTTTCTTTTCCCAGAGCTTCTATCCTAATATGGTAATAGCTCCGGAAGTGGCATTTCTGGCTCTTTTCACCGCATCGCTATTTACTTTTTCACACTAAGCCTGTGAGAAAGTGGGCATGGATGATGTAGAGCTATGTTTCTGATATTAAATCATAACATAAACTGCTGCTGTTATAACAAAAATGTGACAAGATATTTAGCAGAATTTATAGATTTGTCAGAATGTGACAGGCCACGACAAAAGCGCTTGTAATGTGGCCCCAAGCTTGCAACTGTGTACCTTAGCACCTGTGCCACCCAGAAGAAGCATAGATTTGATGAGGGGACAGGGAGGGAATCAGGCTGTGGCAATCAGAGTTAAAGTATAATGGGGGTTGGGATAGAACACAGAAAGCCAAAGCAATGGTTGTATGTTGTCATAAATAACTTTAATATAGGGACTGTTTATATGCTATCTAATGTGGCCATCTTTTTGAGAAATGGTGGGGCATGAAGTATCCAGGAAGCAGAGAAAGGCTAAATGAACATACTGGGTATTAAAAGGCAAAATGGACTGGAAGCCTTGACTAACATGGCAGCTATAAGGCAGTACTAGCTCTAATATGTTTAAATCTTTTTTGTAGAATTGTATTATAAGACTTAACACAATACTTACCAGAAATTGTTTCCTTCCACATTTGGGTCTCCATTTGTGATTCATGTGGACCTTCTGGCTGTGATCTGGTGGGCTCCTGGATCTTCAGGATGGCTTTTGCCTTAGGATTCATTGGATCAATCATCCTTGATTTCAGGATCAATCTGTCGCCAGCTTTCATCCAAGTTGCTTTGTGCAGCCATGAACATATCTGCAAAATGTGGTGGTTCAGTGGCATGGTCTGTAGTAATTATATAGTTAATTTCCTCCTTTTAACTGTAGACAATGCAGGACTCCAGAAAACCAACCATTGTCTATAACTCAGACAGCTTCCTTCCCTCATTGTGGTTCTTGCTTGGGTTCCAGTTGAGCCTCCCTCCTTGTGTTTTTTCAGAGAGCTGCTTGTATACCTACACATTGCAGCAGACAGAATTTAGATGATTCCATGAATGTTTGGCTTCCCACAAAGGCAAAGAAGTACATGACCTCAAGCCACACTGAAGAACAAAGCATGGCTATTCAATTATATGAGGAATGGACTTAGCTGAGGTTGGATTAGCAGAGGAAGGCATTTGTTTACACACCAGTGTTCCATCAGTGAGATTGCATCTGGTCCAGATAACCTTGGAGGAGTAGAGAATATATTAGGAAACAGACTGGCAACCCAGCTGGACAGCAGAGGAGGAAGGGATAATTGGAGAAAGACTTTGTAGATGTGCAACAGTTAACTTCTGATGACGGTGCATCCATTTCTATTCTGTTGTGAGTAAACACATCCCATTCACAAGAACACATCAGCCCATTCACAAGAACACTTTTTTTGTTTATGGACATTTTAAAATGCACTTTAAAAACAGAATAACACATTTAACACACAGCAATTTTTAAGTGCAGCCAAGTCCTAAGAGAGACAGCAATACTTTGGTTACAGTGTAATTATCCGGGGAGTAGTTAAACTGTGGCAAAAAATATTTCTGTATCTTCCACAAATCATATGTTTAGGATTCTTTTATCCAGTTATGGTATTTTAATGTACTAGAGAACTGTAAGAAAAAAGAAACATTCTGATTAAGTTTACATGATATTGGAGACTATGAAATTTCTCTCTATTTCATTTTACCAATTTCATGTACCTAAAACTTTTAATTTAAAGGCACTTCATGAAAACAGAAACATGACTACAAGGCTTTTTAATAATCTATTTCATTTCATTAGAATCTCTTTTTTTAAATGAAAAAATCTAATACAATTAAAATCTGCCATAAAAATGTTCAAAATTCAAGCATTTCAAAACAGCACTGGGGAAATTTTGCCCTATTTTAATTTGAATTCAACATGACAGAAAATTTTGAATGTACCAAGTATAAGTTCATTATTTGCAATGTGGTAGGAGATGCATTTGAAAAAAAAAATAATTAAACATTGTGTTCTGACCTTGCATAACCTTAACATCTTCCCTTTGCCTAGCAACCACATTATATTCAATTAAATGCAAGTTTATAATAATTGGTACACCAATATATGTTTATATAAATGAATTTGTGGATGCAATCTTGTTGCTATTCTAATATTTCACCTGCATTAATGCTTTATTGCTGATCAGAAAAAGAAGGTAGTCATTAATAGTAAGTAAGAGGTGCAAGGCACCACAATAAATGTGTTATAGAGAGGGCAGGAATCACTGAACAATCATGGATAAAACAAAATGAAAAATGAATTACTCTATATGGTAGGACCAGAAAATGTCAAAATACACTGAGCGATTCAGAGAAGAAAGAACAAGCAGTAGCACACATATATTCAAGCACAAAATAATGGCCTTCCTGAGAGAGAAACCCATCATCTTTATCAAATGTGAATAGAATGTTAAAATGTTAAGATACCATCACAAGAAAGCATGAAATATACTCAAATGCATTCACATTATTGATCCAGCATTTAAATCAAGGTATTTATCAATTGCTTCATTCTTGACTTTTATTATTAACTTCTTCTTTCTCCTAAAGGAGAAGTTATTTGCTTCTCTCCAAGTTTAGAACAATTTTGTAAAAATAACTGAATATTGCAAATAAGTCAAATTATGGCTATCTCAGTCCACCTGAATTATTTTAGACTGGGGTAAGGTGAGGAAAGAGCAAGTTTCTTTCCTTTCTCAGCATATCAATGCAGAAGAAAGTCATAAGGAAGTCACATGTGTCCCACTACAGGTAGGCCCCAGCATGGCAGCTGAAAGTACTAGGCAACAACGTGACTGCAAGCTTGCCCTCCTACACACCAATTGATGATAAACACGTAGACATACTGCATTTGTAGTACAGCTGTAGAAAGCACTGCTTCAAGTGACGTTCCTCATGGAGGGATTCTGCCTTACATAGGCAAAAGGACAGAGCCTGCATCATAAGAGGAATGGGATTGTATCTACTGACTTGAACGAGAGAAGGACCGAGCAACTTGATTATTACAAAATTGCCCATTCATGTACCCTGACCACTCATAGTCTTTTTCGAGTCTGTGGTCCACAATTCACAGTAATGTCAACCCCAAGGTTTCAAAAAACCTTGAGTCTTATGAGTGTGGCCAAGAATCATGGTTGCTGTTGTGGGGTTTTTGTTGGTGTAGGGTTGGTTTGTTTTGTGAAAGGTTATAGAGTAAAATCCACGTTATCCAGCATTCTACTAGCCAGAATACTCTATTAACTGATACTGTGCCGCCACCATCCACCACCCCGTGCTGCCGCCACTGCTGCTGCGTGCAAGCCTCATGCAACCACACCTCGCTGCCACCACTCTCCACCACCCCGTGCCGCCATTGCCGCCGCATGCAAGTCACGTGCAACCACCCTGCACTGCTGCCGCATGCAAGCCCCACCGCAGGTATTTCTAGATAACTGGAATTTTTACATAACTGTCACCCAGCGTTCCCCACTCATACCAGATAACAGGCATTTTACTGTATTGTTCTTTTTGGTCTCTCTTTATTTTTTAGCTCACCTTCCTATGTGAAATTTAGGGTTGCTCACCCGACACATTTTGAATAATGTGCTGTTGGCTGAGAGTGCAGAAGCTCTGATATCTAACTCTCTTCCCCCAAACATTAATTTGTCCCCATAGCCTCTAAAATAATCCCACATCAATTTCTATTGGAACAGTACCAGAGTCTGAGGAGAAAGGAAGACAACTCCACCTACTTCCAGCAGCAGTCCTGATGAGATGCTCTTTCTTAGGAGGCAGGCAAGTGGATGAAGGAGTCAATTAAAAAAGGTTTGTCTCAGGCATGGTTCGAATGCTGAAAAGATTTTGCTTCTCTGGTGATTTCCAGACTGGCTCCGACTTCAGCCAAAAAAACCAGGAGAGCTGGCAACTCTGAACCTACCCTAGGTTTCTGCTGCTTGTATTATTGCTTTTGCCAATGACAAATTCCAGTGATACAAAAGCAAGAGGAAAGTTACTTTGCCTGTACAGAAGCAATAAATTTAGGATAATAAGCAACATTTCACTACACAAGTTTTAATTAAAAAGAAAAAAGACACCTTTCAGAAAACAACTTCTTTAAAACGGATAAGCAGGAGAACTAGGATGTTTATCAACCCCCCATTTTTCCTTTTCATGCTTGAAGTATTTGGGAAATCTAACTACATGTTAATCCCAAGCCATAAAGATTTATGTATATTTGATTTATAGTGATATGAATAAAGACTACAATGGTCTCATTACATTTTCCTGTTTCACAGTAAATTATGTTATGAATTCCTCCTCCTCTTTAATCTGAAGCTCTTTTTTACAGTTTCAATAGAAGCATTATCCAATGAATCACTTATTTGTGGTATGTTATCAGCCTTACTGCTGGCAGCTCCCTACACAGCACCACAGTTTTAGCTATTTTTCAAATACCTGTGATATTGTGAATACACGCATGCTAATTTTTCTGTGTGCAACTAGTCCCAATGAAGTCTTCGGAATTCCTCCTATATATAAACGTCTGCTGACACTCATGATTGATTATTTCTTTCATAATGTTTACTGTTTTTCCTCAGAATCCCAGTTATTATAGTAATTTTAAAACACAGAAATTTCAATTTAGATTAAAAATTATTAGGTACCTAGGATTCATGATTGCAAAGGACAGGTGAAGGTATGATCTGTAGGGGGTTCAAGTGCTGGAGGATAAATTATTATTTTTTAATTACTTTGTAAAAAATTTCATGATTTTCAAGCCAATAAAATGAGTTATTTGGGTCTGATTAAATGATTTTTAAATGCTTTGAGTTAGAAAAGCAGAGTTAAGCATGTGCATATGTGTTTGTTGATTTGACGCCGTAACAATTGAATTAAATCAGTGCAATTACCTGTGCTGAGCTCAGTTCTGTTCACACTGGTCACACACCCTCGTGTAGCTAAATGGGGTCATCTATTGTGCAAATTAAGTCTTTGGCGCCCTCTGTAAAGTAAGGTACTACTCAGAATAGGTAGGAGGTATCAGAATCTGGGCCAAAAAACAGAACTCTTCAATGCAACGTGGTGTATACCCTTTAGAGGATAAAAATAGTTGAAAGGCCTGCAAGTTAGCTCAATGGCAAAACCCCAAGGACTGCAGTAGGCTCAGATTTGTAATACAGTAAAATCCCTGTTATCCAGTCTTTAATTAACCTGAAACTCTATTAACCAGAATTTCTGGCCAGTCAGCCAGACATGGGTGGGCGGGAGGGAGGGAGGAAGTTTGCATGCAGCGGCCACCACCGCCACCCATCATCCTGCGCTGCACCTGCTCCATGTGCAGCCACTGCCATCCCCTTGCCCCCAACTCTGCATCCAGCTGAAAACCACAGGTAACCAGCATTTTTAGATACCCAGCACCTCCCATTCCCCACTCATTCCAGATAACAGGGATTTTGCTGGATGTTTCAACACTTGTTTTACTTACTTGCAAGAGAATAATAGGAACTGTTACAGGAAATAATTTTTCTCACCAAAGAATCAGCATATAATTAAAAAAAATTTTTTTTAAAGAAACTCATCCTTATTAATGCTCAGGTCCATTCAAAACAATATAGAAAATGGGAAATGAATCTGTAAACTTAATTAGGGGAATACTGTATTTTTTGGCATATAACACAAACCTTTCTACAACTTTCCCCTCTCCCCCCCACCGAATCAACCACCCAAAATTGGGTGCATAGATTGTAGTGGAGAAGCAGATTTTCTGACCAGGATAGAAGCATCCTGCTTTAACTTCTGTTCTACACTGCACCAGCTGTTGCATTAATATTCAGGCAACTGAGGGTCATTGTTCTTCATTCCAGAGGCACCAGTAATGGTCTGATGCATGTCTTTATCCTGGCAGCTGGAATAGAAGCATGGAGGAACTGAAACAGATATGCTCTGCCTGCCAACTTCTAATGCCTGCTGACTTTTAAAGAGGCAGAATCCAGTGCTAAACTTTTGCATCTGTTCTCAAATGGGCAACAATTTTTGGCTGAGCAGCCAAATCAGCAGCCAGAAACTAACTAAACTAGCTAAATTAATAGGGTTAAAACTGGATATCACCTTTCCTGCTTGCTGTTACAGAAAGCAACTAACAGCCATTTTGCAGCATTACCTTTCCCTGAAAAAAAGTTTTATACCATGATTACAGAAAAATCTTTTCTCTTACATTTTGGCTCCCAAAAAACAAAGTGTGTATCTTATTTAGGGGCATGCTGTAAGTGAGAAAACATGGTATAAGCACGAAGGGTCAATTTTTGGATCTATTTGTGAAACCAATGTTTAATTTAGACTCATGGCAACCTGCATCCAGCTACATTCCCTACTTCCTAGTAACAGGGGTAGAGGCTCCCTGTTACAGGGATATAAAGATTACTCAGTTTATTTCAAATGAGCCCCCAATGAAACCTTAATGCTGTATGCATTCTGTGCATGCCACTTAGATGGCAGAAAAACTACTTCCAAAACAGTTTAGGGTGCACTAAAAATAGTTCCAAAGGAATTTTTAAAGACCTCTCTACCTATAAAGATAGGTGCCTTAGATACCGTAAGTCCAATTTTATAGGACTTAAATGACACCATATATGTCCATAAAATGATTTCTGTACTCAAGGATTTCCATAAATAAAGCTGTTATGAATTTGAAGACTGATATATTACATCCACCCAGGCCTAGATCCTGTCTGGAAGCAGAGACTCTATTTCATAAAGTGACCCACAACTCAAACAAAAGGTCATGAAACTTTCAGCATGACTTGCTTTTTCAAATACTGGTAGTCTTAGAGTGATATTGATGGTCTAGGTAATATATAGGAGACAAGATTTTTGTGAGTGATATTTTTATTGGACCAACTGAATGGTTAGGATAGACATAGACAATTTTTTACTGTAATGCATTCTCTTTAGATCACTAAACAATTAGTGTTCAGTTCTATCAAGTTGTGGCCTGAAGAGACAATGAGTGGCATCTTTTTGAAAAAGGCAAAATGTCTGCCTTCCAGTATCACTGATTACTGTTCTTATGCAAAACCAATAACATTACAACTGTGAGGACCCCTCTACATGTTACAGGTATTGCATAATTAACTGATTAGTTGGACAATTATCTATAGATCAGCTTCTTGCACAAAGTAGCTATTACATGATAAAAATGCCCACCAGCTATAAAGTTAGATCTAAAAAAACTGTATAAAATCTTTATAGCTGGTTGCTATCAGGCTATAATTTGCACTTCCTTCCTTTTGCAGGAGTGCGCCAAGAACTGGGGGTTCTTGGTTCTGGCCGTGCTTCTCTTCACTGCATACATGGACCCACACCTCCCAGATCTGTGCGTGGGACAGGCATGGGCTGTGGGCTCCCAACCTGCTGCCCTCCCCCAGGGCCTCCACAAATTGGTGCATGTGACCTGGCATGAAAGGTACAGTGAGGCCATGCAGAGAAGCTGCTCACCACTGTGGGCTCCATGCAGCCTATGTGACACGCCCACTGTGCGTGCCACTGCTTAGAGGGGTACAACCCCATGCCGCTACTCTACTGTAGCCCTGCATGCAGGGGGAGTGTCACCAGGGCAGCACAAAAATCACAGTGGCAAGCAGCAGCTCTTCCCTGCCATGCCATGTCAGGGCTCTTCCTTGCCATGCCCTGCCATACTCCACTGGGGCCTTGCAGCCATGCATTATGGCCCTGGGCCCCAAGCCGCAAGCACCATTCAGCTGGGCAGCAGCCCCAGCCTTGCCCAGTTCCCTCCCTCCCTACAGGGGCTTCACTTACTCCCCTCCTTCACTTACCTGTTGGAGCTGCTCTTGGGCTGCCTGGGACCACGTGCATGCCCATGCCCATGGCACCCTCTGCCTCACCACCTTCCTCCCACTTCCTCCCAGCTGGTTGGAACTCTGCCAGCCTGCATGGATCTCACTGCACAATGGCAAAAGCTGTGGGTTTCTCTGGTAAAATGAGAAATCTGCATTTGCCTCTAGCTAAAGGTAAAATCTGCAGTTTACTCTGTTTTCTCTGTGGGAAAGAAAAAACCCGGATCCTTAGTAATAAGGCACAATTAAATCTAAAGCACAACTGTGTGGGTCATACATTAGATCCAATCACATGTTTACCTGAACATGTAGAGGGGGCCTTACAGATAAATACTAGACACAAAGGACAGGCAAAATTTAGAATATAAAACATAGCATGCTAGATAAATTTAACCTATTTAGCTGTCACATGAAATATATGGGGAAAATTCCCTCATCTGATCTACATTGGGTATTTTTTATCCTCACTGCCAAAAAATGATTTCACATTTGATATTTATTTCTTACACCATTCTTCTGTAGATCTCAACAGATACTTCACAGTACGAGTAAATATTAATCCAGATCCACAGTGTAGATCAGGAAGAAAGCTTTGCCTTCCCCTATAAAATGTTTAAATATGTTTTTAAAAGAAGACAAAGATTAAAGAAAAAAAGTTAGTCACATAATGAATCATCATGTAGAAGATAAACAGTATCATCATTTAAATCTTTGTTTCTCTTAAATAAATCAAAGATCAGTTTTCAGAAGTAATAACTATTGTCCCTTAAACTGAATTCCACCAGGAACTGAAAATTACTTCATTCTGACATTTCAAAATAATGAACAGTCTTCCCTAAAGGAGAGATTATATCCATGCTGCCTCCCTAACAAGCCAGTTGCCAGGAAACAAACCCAGCCCATTTGCTCCCACTCTCCATTCCCAAATCCAGCAATCAGGCAATACTTCATCTAATCCTGAGTGGTCTCAGAAGAGGCCCAAGATGGATGCAGGCATGTGCTTCAAACTACTCTACGCTGTCTGCCCTGCCTGATTGTCAGACTTGCATGCATGCAGTGCAGGAGGGGGCCTGACTTATTTTCTCAACAGGAGTCCTGGGCTCAGCAGGGAGCCAACATATCTATGCACAGTCTGACAAGTTATGACTGGACTGATGTGACAGAGCTGGTGGTGATACTGCACTCCAAACTGTTTTGTGTTTAGGGTCTGTGGGTTGGCATAAGTTATGCACAAGACCTATGACTGAAAGTTATTGAAGTTATATGGGTCTAGCTGCCAAACAATGGAGTTACCATCACAGGAGTGCTGTTTTAACATATGTCTGCACTACAGACTGAATTTGAGCATAGAGATACCTGAACTGGCTTTAGAAGTGCAGAGCTAAGTGCCAGGAGAAGTCTAGTTGTAGCACTGCAGAGAAGCAGAGTAAGTTAGGCTGCATCTGAGATCCACATTGCTGCATTTTGAGACTTCTACGGGTGCCTAACTTAATTCATTTTACACATGTATTCATGGGGTGGTTAACTGGGGAGATGGGGTGGGGAATTAAGGATGGGACACACTCTTTAGAAAGCAAATGGAGCCCAGGTTGTGTTTCAAGAGTTCCCAGACTTGCTCAAAGAAAGCAGCTTGCATCTGCTCTATTCCTGTACCTCAGAAGGGGAGCCCATGTGACTTAGCTGGAAGCAAAATGTAAGGCTTGATTAATTTAGGTAAGCATGTACATAGCAAAGTGGTACATAGAGGATATTGCATTCATTCCACATTGAGGATGAACTGTAAAATTCCAACCCAGACAAGGTTAGAAGACATCTTTTGGGTACAATGGAGCCAGGATACAAGCAGCCCCATAACTGCGACACAAGTCAACAAAGATATTTTGAGGCGTCATTTTTACATAAGGGGTTTTTGGGGGAGGGGGGAGAGAGGGAGAGATGCAACTAAAATTGTAGCATTGTGCAAGGCATGCAGGATAAGTCTCTCTGAGTCAGACACACCCCAATGTTGTTGCACCCCATCTTTACATTTACAGAGACATGCTGTTTCACTCTAGGAATCTGCAATTGAATTCTATAGGTGAAAGATCACAAAGGCCATAAAGAGTATACAGAGAAAGTAGCCCAAGACTGTGAGCTGATTGATATGTTCAGCCCCTCTCAAAGTGCTTTGCTGATGGGTTTCATAAAGCAGTGTTTTGGCAGTATAGGCATTAGGGCTGTGTGAAGCTTCAGTTGCTGATTCAATTCAGAGGAGATTTGGCCCAATTTGGTGCTGAATCTCCGAATCCAACTTGAATCGGGAGACTAATAAAAAGGTCCAAATCAATTCAAAGCCTCCAAATTGATTCAGAAAAGCTTCAGAGACAATTCAGAGATTCAGCAATTTGGGCAGTCTCTGCTCACCACTGCAGGGAGCTTGACCCAGATTTTGTGTTGGTAAGTAGGGGGCAGGGAGGTGGGGCTGCAGACAGGGGAGGGACCATGGGGGGACCCCTACCAACCCCTATCTCTTGCCTGCTTCCCCAGCCACCCCTCAGCACTGCCTGCTCTCCCAGCCCTGTCAATGGCTGCCCCGCCCAGCCCCAGCATCCCGGCACTTAAAAAAAAAAAAAAAAGCAAGCCCTGCACTCACCAGATGCTGCAGTGGCTACTGGGGCCTCTGGGGGCTCGTAGCATCATAGCAGAGCCCCTCCCATGCAGCACGGGGCAGTGGGGGACAGCAGGGATTGGCCCTCTGTGCTTGGCAGAAGCCAGTGAGTGTGGGGATTGGCCCCCTGTGCCTGGCAGGAGCCAATGAGTGCCAGTATGCTGAGCCAGGCAGGGCAGCCATTGACAGGGCTGAGAGGGCAGGCGGGGGATGGGGCCTGTTCTATTCAAAGATTTGGTCGAATAGATTCAGGACAGTGATTTGAATCACCAAATGTCCCCCGAATCGGCCGAATCTGAAGTGAGTACCAGCCGCTTCGCACAGGCCTAGTAGGCATGACCTTCATCTCTGCAAAAAGCCAATTCTGCTGTGAACCTTGAAACTAAAAAAAAAAATTAAATAAATGAATGACTTATGATTAGCTAATTTCTTTTTTTGCATTAATATTTAACAGTTATCACTGTGCTGTGTGTCATGATAAGAAACTTAAGAAACAAATACTGGTCATTAAGCCCTACATTAATAGTTAAATTACCCAGTTTAAAATGAGACCAATAGTTCTAACAGCAGTAGCAGGCAAATCTTATCATACAAGTCATTATGAACTAGATGCATTGTGATTAATTTTTTCAAAGTTGTATTTTCAAGTTTCTGTTTTTATAGCACTAGTTTCTTCATGCTTTAGAAGCAGATCTCTGAATCAGGAGATAAGAGGAAAACAATTTGTTTAGCTATCTGAATGTTCTGCATGCATGAAGTATTTAGTATTGACAGCTACAATGCCAGCTGTTTACACTTCATTGCATACATACCAGCATCAACAATCTTAACAGCATATTGGTACAGAAGGTTAATAGTGATGGCCATCTCTGGTAGATTACGCAACATGGAATATAAAAAAAGATAGCATACCTTTTGCCATCTAAACACTGCTCAATATACCAAATAAAAAACAATATGCACAGTTAAATGTTTTCAGTAACCTTTGCTAAATAACATATAAAAACCCAAAAGCATCTGGTTGGGGACTACATGTCAAGCCTATTTCTTTTTTAAAAATTCCTCTAGAACAGCAGAAGGTACAAAGTAATTTTGACAACAGGGTCAAGGCAGGCTGCAAAAATTGGATGCATATGGGTAACTAACCAATTTAGTTGGGCTTTAGTCAAGCTAACACTGAACTCTAGTGCCCCAGAATCTGCCCTGTCTTCCAATAGCTATCCAGACACAATTCAAGGTGTTGGTTTTGACTTATGTGGCCCTAACTGGTCTGAGGCCGACATACTGAAGGATCCCAAACTGAGGGATCTTGATCAAGTTTCCCATCTTCAGTTGAGAGACAAATCCCCTCCTCCTCCTTCCTCCCTCCTCCACATAAGACCTACTCAAATTGGAGCTTAGACATTTTCTGGAAGCATTGTAGGACCTTTCTGTTTGGACAGGCATTTAGCAAGCAAGGCTAAGCTGGGATATCGTTTAAAATAAGATATAAACCAAAATCTCCTTACTTGTCTGACCAGAACTAAAATTCATATTTTTACCCTAGAACCATGTTACAAAAGGGATGCTGCCAGGCTTACTGTTCTGTTTTGGTGATCATTTTTTAAGAAAAAGGAAAATACATTTCCTTTTCAGTAGAAACACATTTCTTAGCAAGGAAACCGCAGTGACAAACTTTTCCTGAGACAACAGAAATATCCCTCCACGTGTGTACCCATAATTTCAGAAAGATGCCGCTGAGGCAAGTTGCAGCCACAACTTGGGAAACTTCTGAATTGTGGTGAGGGGCAGCGGACAAAGGACCTGCATCTTTAAAGGAAACAGATTAGCTTCACAAAAGGGCAAGTTGAAGAAACATCTGTAAACACTGATAATAGATTCACTTCCTGAAATGCCTGGAGAACTACTACTGAATACGGCAGGAAGTGCAGGCTGTTAATCTTAAAGAAAGTAAGAAAGAAAGGGACCTATATATGGGAAATAAAAAGCTCCACTTACATGTGCTGGATTCATCAGAGATATAATGACAAGCAAATTGCCCCCCAAAATATATGTACTGGGGAAGGACAAGCAGTGTTACTTCCATCAGTTATTAAGTTTTATTAGGGGCTACCACCTTAAATTTATAAATTAGGTATGAAATAGCCTACCCCTTCCCTCCCCACTTCACCAATGCAACACCTCTTCCCAGTCAGTCACATTCTTCCCCTGCTGCATAATAACATTTACTATGATTTGAACTTCTGCGAGTTTTGTTTGGCAAACTTTCACTTGGCCCATTTTATAAGTTCTTGGCCCTTTTAAAAAATAAAGTAGTCAGAACTAGGAGTGACTTTCATACCAATCTTCAGTGGCCCGTATCAGGTTAGGATAATTTTAATAAGTGATTTAAACAGTTGTAGGACTTAATCCCCTCTATTATTTAATGCAGGAAAAGTAAGATTTTACCAACTGATAAGTGAGAAGTATGTTTTTAAAAAATAAAAGTCTCTCTCTCTCTCTCTCTCCCTCTCATTTTCAGTCTCTTTAGTGGAATTGCACACAGCTTAGATTTAGGCTCAAAGACATTGGTACTAGTTCTTTTTTTTTTAACAAGTATTTGGTATCCATGGAGTAAATACCTTTGAGGTTTGCTTTGAATATTCAGATTCAAAACAAAAATTAAGCTAAGCCCAACTCAGACCGTCTATGTTATGAATACAAAACTAACATTTGGGTAGGAAATATGATGCCTCTGCTATTAGACACCATAAAGTATTCCAGGCTTGGTGTTAGGGTTGGGGAACTTATGTAGTCTTTAAGTGAGTCCTGCCTGAGGTTTGTTTTTGTAATAAAACACCTAAACAGATGGGTTTAATTGTGGTTAGGGATTTCCTTTAGAATGTGTCATGTATTCTGCTGCAAGCTAGGCACTCCAGCTTTGAATACCATCTCCAGAGAGCAGACCTAAGGAAAAAACATTTTGCTGCCAGGCAATTTATCTTTACTGAGATTGAAACTTCTTCAGAAGTTAAAGTTTCTACAATAGCAAAAAGGCCAAATGTAGAATGAGCTGCACAACCCTAACTTTGGTGCTCCAACATTACTTGGTTGTACGTCTTACCAATCATTCTCCCTAGGTTTCACAAGGGCCAGGGTTTAACTTCTGAAGCACCGGTCATGGAGATGGAATACCTGAGATGCTCTAGCGAGAGCCCAGAGAATATTCTCTCTGATTAGTATAATGTATACTTGTGGCAAGTAGATCGTTGAGTTAAGATGCCATTATTTCACAAGAAGTAAAAAACCAAAGTGATGCAGCGAGCAAGAGGCAATTTACCTGACAAGCCCAACACCAGGCAAATGACCAAGAAACAGATAGCTAATAGCGGCTCTGCCTCCTGTTCTCATCAGAAAGAGCAGCTAGTCCTATCCTGAGAAGTAAGCTTCTCCAAATAAAATTATAAAGTTAAGGGCCTACAAAAGAAGGAAAAGCACCTCTGACAAACACTTCTTTATCTGGTCCACTCCTGTGCCTGTGCCCTACCTGATTCCTGAGTGTAAAGATTTGGCTATCAGATTTTTACCCTTTGAAAGTATTTCAAAATGGTTTCTGGCAATCGGCTGACAACCCTATTACCACTTCTGACATTTATTTAAAAAAATAGAAGTCTTAGAATGAGTTGGCAGTAAAGAGTAATGATTACCTCCTGTATTTCCACCCCTGGAACCCTATTGTTTTTACTATAATATTGAACAGTGACTTTGGATTTCAGTTTCTGCCATTTAGGCATTTAAGCATAATACATTAAAGGAAGCAATGTTGACTATGCTGCTGCAGGGGGAGGGGTTTAGAAAATTATCTGACACAAAAGCAGTTAATTTTATTCCTCTGCTTGACAAGACTAGAGGGCTTGCCAATGTGGAATGCAGAAAGATGTTGAAGGAGCTCCTTGAGTATCTTTATTGTAAATAATAAAATATAGCATTGCCTTATAGGTATTTTAAGCCTCATCACTCAGTACAAGAGGATGCTTAGTTCAGTTTAGTAAGACAAAGAACAAGAACAACAAAAAATAAGAATAGGAAGATGCAAATGACTGTCATTAACTGCATACTGCTGTTTTTTGGCACTGAACAGATACCTTATTCCAGGCACACCCAAATCCTCAGACTGACCACGACTTCTCCATTTAATAATAGGCAAATATTATTGATACACAGTGATAGCAGCTAACAATAATGTAGACAAAGCAAACAAAATAACCCATCCCATTTCTATGTACCAGTCCTAAGGCAATTACAGAGGGAAGGTACATCTGGCCAGTATATGAGCTTCACCCTGAGGTTCTTTCTTCAACATCAGATGGCAGCAGCCTGGAGGCCAAGGACTGCCCCCGCCCCCAGCTCACAGTGGGGCGGGTAAGATAGGCTAGTGGTATGCCCTCTGTCTACAGTGGCCTCAGGTTCCCTTCTCAGGAACCTTTTGCTGCTCTGAAATCCCTCCTTCTCTATTCTTTCTCCTCCTGTGATGACTCTTCATTTCCAGGCATCGTTGATTGGTTTTCCTATGGTTGTCATACTGTTCATGTTATTCCCTGCCAGCATATTTCTTTGTTTCAACAAACCTATCACATGCACACATCATAATTTGGGCATTTACCGGACTCCTAATTTGGTCCATCCACCAAAACCGGAAATCCCAAGGGCTGTGCAGCTGGTCACTGTGACCTGGCCAATATAATAGAGTCCCTTATCTCATGTTACGGAACAGTGTGGGACATGTCTTCAATTTTCCACCCTGTGTGTCTGCTGGATTAAATGAAGTGGGCCTTGAAGGAAACTTTGTCACAAACAGGCTCTTAGAAACCAATTAACCCTTGCTGGTCCCCTGGACCATTGTTCTAATACATATCTACTTTACCTACAAGCCAGTTCCCAAAAGCAAACCTCTAAATATCATTTTCTAGCTGTCACTGTCAATAAGTTGTTTATTATTCTTTTGTGAATTACTGTAAAGGAAAGGTAACTTGTCTTACCTAGAGATTTTGGACAGCAAGACATTTTATATCTTCAGGCTATAGAAAAGAATATTTATGTTTAAGATCAATGACTTAGTTCTCTGACAACACCTTGCTTTCTGAGGTATCTGTAGTCTAGAGCAAGCTTAGCATTCCTGCAACCTAGAATCTTATCTACATTGTGGAATAATGATAATAATAATAAATCCTTTATTGCTTATACTGATTTAGCTTCAATAGTATAAACTGTGTACTGTTGTAAATAGATCATCAGATGTAAGACATAAGTGCAGAGATAAGTAAAGAGTCAGAGGAACTGAATAAAATTTTGGGGTAGGAAAGTAATAATAAAAACCTAGGAAGTCTTCTCAGGGAGAAGATATAAGTCAGTCAGTCAGATACTGGAAATATGTCTATATTAATGCAAGAAGTATGGAAACAAACAGGAAGAACTGGAGATCCTAGTACACACACAGAACTATGATATAACTGGGATTATGGAGACATGGTGGAATATTTTATATGACTAGAGTACAGTCCTAGACCACAAGGTTGAATATGAGCAAACAATATACTCTTTTCACAAAAGAAGTCAACAGGAAAGTGTCCATAATAGGAGTGTCACTTGCAAATCAAGGGAAGTGATTCCTCTGTTCTACTGAGCACGGGTGAGGCAACAGCTGGAGTACTATGTCCAGTTTTGGACCCCACACTTCAAGAAGGATGTGGACTGTTTGGAAAGAGTCCAGGGCAGAGCAACAATAATTATTAGGAGCTTTGGAGGCAAGAATTATGGAGGAAAGGTTGAAAGAGCTAGGGTCATTTAGCTTGGGAATAGAAGATTGCATGGGGATTTGAAAATAGTGTTCAAATATCTGAAGGACAATTATAGAGAGGATGCAAGAGGCCTTTTCTCTGTGACCAGACCACAGGGGACAGGACTAGGATAAATGGCCTTAAGCTTCATCAGGAAAAAAGTAGTTTGGAGATTAGAAGGAATTTTATAACTATGGGGGTGCAAGAATTGGAGCAAGCTACTTAGAAAAATTATGGAATCTCCAGCCCTGGATGTTTCCAAGAGCAAGTTGGGCAGACACTTGGTTAAGATGGTTTAGTGAGGGAAGATTCTGCCTTGAGCGGGGCTGGATTAAATGAACATGGGTGGTCCCCTCTAGCCCTACTTTCCTATAACACTGGCATTTCAAATACTGTGTCAGATTTAACAAGGTGCTTAAAATGTCATCTGTCTACACTAGGACCATCAAGACTGGTAAGGCTGAAGCAGTTTCAGTAGGTTGGAAAGGGAAGCTCAGCTATAACCATGTGGAATACATACCTGGTTGAGAGGGACTGTGCATGCTTTTCCCTCTTTCCTTTCCATAATTTGTAAATGATCATCCATTTATCAGTTAAACCAGGAAAGCCCCTAAACCTCATCATGCACTTTAGCTACAAGAAAGCTGAATGATCGCACACAAATTCTGACAAAGCCAACAATTATTCTTCAGTACATTATTTTGTATACAATATATTGAGTATTTTGGTTTCATGTGGTGGAACACTGTAGATATTTGTATATAATGAAATATCTACTGCCATACGGGTATTGCTAGTGAGTATGATCATACATATCACAATGATCCTAAAAGTTTACTTGAAAATCTTACAGTTAATCGAGTCTGCTGTAGTGTTCTAATCAAAATGCTCCAAGATGCTGCAATGTCTCATGTATTCAGCTTCCCTGCATTTCAAAATGGAGCTTTAGTTAAAGCACCCCTGCCATCACTTTGAAACATGGGACACTGTTTGATGCTGGGAATATTTTAATTAGTGTTGCTTTCAAGAGACCCAGGTTTGGTTCCCAGACAGCCATCAAGCCATCAAACAATCAAACATCCACACTCAGTCTGGCCATTGGATAGTATCTCATTGGTCTAAAGGGGGATGGAAAGTCTGGGCAGCCTGCACTCCTCCATGCTTCTGCCTCGGCATATATGTCAAAGTTTTTGGTGACCTTTCACACATACACCATGCTACAGAAGATCAGCAATTGCCTACTATACCATATCTACCCATCGTTCACATCACAGAACTGATTGGCTAAGTCATATTTAACATGGTTCCAGTATTGTCAGTTGGCAGACCATGAGACACTTTGATGTAGAGACAATGAAACATACAAGGCCAAAGCATTTTTTGTTACTCAAAAATGATTTTAAAATATTTTTAAATATTTCAGATTTTAAAAAAAATGTTACTATTGTTGTCGTTATGGCACCTGTATGACAATTCAGGACTTGTTTGCAGAGATGCCTGTCTTGGGAAACCTGTAGGTCTAGTTCCTTGAAATGTTTGGTCATTGTAGAATCTCCCTTGGTGAAATACTGCTATGGAAAGAAAAAGTAGATCCTAACTTTGTCTCCTGAAGGCTGCCTGAAAGCAAAAATGCTTTGGTGAGCAACGTGAAGATTTGGAGAAATCTAAACAAAGGAAAAGAACATCATGTTAAGCCAGCTGTAAAACTGTGTAAGTGAGAGAATGGAAAGTGACTAAATGTAGCATACACACTGGTGTAGGTGAAAATAGAATAGATGCATGTTTGGGCAAGGTGATGGCACTTGGGTGATGAGCAACACAACTTCATTTCCAAGGCAGTGAAAGCCATGAAGTGAAGTGCTAGTTACTCTGGATTATTTACCTACTGCCATCAGAAGTGATGTTACTTGTGAAACCACCCTTTAGGACAAAGAAATAGATCTGCAGCCTGTTAATCTACACCTATCCCAGGGTGTTAGTTCAGAAATTCCATTTTTGCCTACTTATGCTTAGTAACATACTGAAGACCAAAGGACAGGCCAAGCAGTGTCTTGACTGCATATATTTAGTTACACCAGTTTCAGTATTATGTCCTTTACAGTGTGTAATAGAAGTTTAATGCTCTAACTCATTCCACATCATGTTTTGTGCTGTTCATACCAATTTTTCAAAGTATGGTCAGTCACTTTATCCTGGTGCCATTGTAGAATGAAGGCCCTAGAAAAGTAAAACAAAACCGACTCTTTCTTTCCTGTTTTACAGCACCACAATGGACACAGCTCCTTATAATCCTTTGCTGAATTGAAATGAAATAACCATCTTTTAACAGGAAAGGAGAGACGGGCATCAAAATATCACTGACAGAAATTCATTAAAAGTAGTTATCTTGATCCTAAATGCCTAAGTGCAATGCATTTCTCCCTCCCTTTTATATGTTATACACTGTTTTTGTTATACTTGTTAACAAATCTGCCTAGCAAACAAAACAAGCACCTATCTAACAATATTGCTTTTGATTTCCATTACCTAAGGAAGGTTCAGGTAGCTTAGCCTTATTTACTAATTTTTAACTATATATAGACTTCTGTTTTTCAGCAGAGGAGCCAGAGCTATAAATACCAGGAAGAACAATAAAAGAGCACATTTAAGCATATACTTTCCTATGCATATTAAAATGAATGCCACCTTAGATTGAGCTGAACCAGTGGAACTGGGAAATGTACTTATTATTTATTTTCCTAGTTTGCACCAAGTCCTTCCTTTTTCTAGGAACATAAGCAATACAAAATTTAAAACCCATATGTTAATAAACAAAACCTGACAAGGTCAACTGTAATCCTAAAAACCTCTTTTTTCCACCACAGCAAACTAAGACTTCCCCCATTTTTTCCCCATATGCAAATACTGAGACAATTAGTAAATTCTGCAATATGTTGTGGAGATCATGTAGCTCACATGTTGACAGAACAAGAGGAAACTAAACACAATATCAAAGGTCTTGTACTAAGTATGTCAAGAAACCAATCAGTGGTCTCTGTAATGTTCTCTAACATGCTTGAAATCTGCTCATAATCTGTGAAGTGTCATGCCCTATAACTCAATAAGATATCTACAGGTCCAACCAGGGTAGATCTAGGGAGGTGTGCACTTGTTCCCCCTTACCCTTTTATTCCTGCTCCACCCAAAGTTCAAAGCCAACTGTTTGGCAACATTTATTTTGACACGTATAGGAAAGGTCGAAAATATTTTCCTTTATTGCATTTCTAGTTAGACAATACTGAGGGAATCACTTGACTTCATGGCTCATTATAATTTACCCAATTCCTTCTAAATTCTTCATTCCATGGATATTAATGACCGTCTCTTTTTTAAAAGGTCCTGATATTCCACCAATCAAGCTATCCTTTGTTCTGCAATTCTGCTTTCTGTTAGCTAGTAATGACGATCTTATTTCATAGCCCTACAGACTGTTTTTAACTCATTGCAATGAGGTTATACTAGTTTTTGCTTCTATCTTAAATGCAATACAACAGCCCTAGGCCCCTAGCTTATTAGTAAAGCTTCTAGTTTATTTTTAACTTGAAAAAAATATGTATTGTTTCATATGTGATGGTTCACTTCACCATCTGCACCTCTTTTTGCAAAATTGTGGATCTGCCCATGGGGCAGATATCATTAAAAGGAACTTTTACACATGTAAGTGCCGCAGCGCTGGGCGCTTTGAAAAGTGTCCAGTGCTGTGATACTTGCAGTTGTATAACAGGTGAAATGTGCATCAGCACTGAGAAAATGGGAGCGGCATGCTTTTGAACTAAAACACCTTGGAGGTGCTTTAGTTCAAAAGCACAGCACTGCCATTTTTCTGTGTGGTGACACACATCTCGCTGCTTATGCAACTGCGTGCAGCGCAGTTTGTCTTAGCTCACGTGTGGAGCAGCAGATCTCCAGCACGCTGCGGGAAAAAAGTATGTGTATAAATGCCTGTAGCAGGGCACTGAGTTGCCTGCTACTCTTGGGAGCAATGAAGAAGGAGCCCAGGTGCTGGTTGCTAGGGCAACCAGAGGGATCCAGTGACTCATACCTGTCAGCAGTCAGCTGACCAGAAGGGGCAGGGCCTGGCTCCCATTTAAACCCCAGGGCTGAGGCCAAGGGAGGGTTCCCTGGCCAGGAGCCATAGAGGTAGGAACTCTGCTGGAGGGAGGAAAAGGATGGGGCCTGAATGACCGAAAAAGGCGATACCAGTGAGATGGAGAAACCCTGAAGTGGTGAATGTTGTTATAGCCAGACAGCCTGAATTTATGTTACAGCCTAGGGGCTTGAGCTTTTCATTTACTGTTTACAACTGGAGGTTTGGGTGAGGCTATTAGGGGACAGAGGAAGCCTCATTTTTGGGGAGCACAGACCCCGGTGCCAGTGAGGGTGCAGCTTTTGTGGGGGCACAGACCTCAGCGCCAGTGAGGGCACAGTCTTTTGGGATGAGACTAACCCCAGCACTGGAAGCTTAAAAAGTCCAAGTACACCTGGTCTGGGGGTGTGCGATATATATATGTATATGGGGGGTGGGGTTTGTGTTGTTGTCAGGACTGTCGGATTGCCCCTAGTTTTGAACCGGTGGCCCCTTTGCTGTGGGGCCAGCACCTGCACCCCTGGGCCAGGGGGGGCCTTGCTCCAGAAGGGAGGAGAAAAGGGGGCCACAAGACTTCAGGCACTTGAAGGAAAGGCTAGAGCCTCGGGGTCAGACCCTGTGTGGTGGGTTTGAACAAGGAGGCCTAACTAGAATAAAAAGGGGTCAGGCCATTCTAGGAGAGACCCCAACATACGCAATAGAACAGGCAGTTTCCCACTCTCATAATAAATTCCAGCAAGACATGGCAGGCGAGAATAGAGTGGGACAGAAGGATTCCAAGGGCGCCCCACATAAGGTGTGGATGACTAGGAAGATGGCACTGGGGAGGGAGACCCATTACAATGCCCAAAGATATCATACCACAAAAAAGCTTTGTATTTGTCACGGAGTGGGGCACAGGGGCGACCGTGATCCCGCTAGCACCCCCTGCCGTGTTAACTTAGGTGATCCAGCACCCTCTTATCCTCGCCTGCCATGT
>NW_017728910.1:3020651-3043031 GCF_001723895.1 Crocodylus porosus | reverse complement strand
TTCACATCACAGAACTGATTGGCTAAGTCATATTTAACATGGTTCCAGTATTGTCAGTTGGCAGACCATGAGACACTTTGATGTAGAGACAATGAAACATACAAGGCCAAAGCATTTTTTGTTACTCAAAAATGATTTTAAAATATTTTTAAATATTTCAGATTTTAAAAAAAATGTTACTATTGTTGTCGTTATGGCACCTGTATGACAATTCAGGACTTGTTTGCAGAGATGCCTGTCTTGGGAAACCTGTAGGTCTAGTTCCTTGAAATGTTTGGTCATTGTAGAATCTCCCTTGGTGAAATACTGCTATGGAAAGAAAAAGTAGATCCTAACTTTGTCTCCTGAAGGCTGCCTGAAAGCAAAAATGCTTTGGTGAGCAACGTGAAGATTTGGAGAAATCTAAACAAAGGAAAAGAACATCATGTTAAGCCAGCTGTAAAACTGTGTAAGTGAGAGAATGGAAAGTGACTAAATGTAGCATACACACTGGTGTAGGTGAAAATAGAATAGATGCATGTTTGGGCAAGGTGATGGCACTTGGGTGATGAGCAACACAACTTCATTTCCAAGGCAGTGAAAGCCATGAAGTGAAGTGCTAGTTACTCTGGATTATTTACCTACTGCCATCAGAAGTGATGTTACTTGTGAAACCACCCTTTAGGACAAAGAAATAGATCTGCAGCCTGTTAATCTACACCTATCCCAGGGTGTTAGTTCAGAAATTCCATTTTTGCCTACTTATGCTTAGTAACATACTGAAGACCAAAGGACAGGCCAAGCAGTGTCTTGACTGCATATATTTAGTTACACCAGTTTCAGTATTATGTCCTTTACAGTGTGTAATAGAAGTTTAATGCTCTAACTCATTCCACATCATGTTTTGTGCTGTTCATACCAATTTTTCAAAGTATGGTCAGTCACTTTATCCTGGTGCCATTGTAGAATGAAGGCCCTAGAAAAGTAAAACAAAACCGACTCTTTCTTTCCTGTTTTACAGCACCACAATGGACACAGCTCCTTATAATCCTTTGCTGAATTGAAATGAAATAACCATCTTTTAACAGGAAAGGAGAGACGGGCATCAAAATATCACTGACAGAAATTCATTAAAAGTAGTTATCTTGATCCTAAATGCCTAAGTGCAATGCATTTCTCCCTCCCTTTTATATGTTATACACTGTTTTTGTTATACTTGTTAACAAATCTGCCTAGCAAACAAAACAAGCACCTATCTAACAATATTGCTTTTGATTTCCATTACCTAAGGAAGGTTCAGGTAGCTTAGCCTTATTTACTAATTTTTAACTATATATAGACTTCTGTTTTTCAGCAGAGGAGCCAGAGCTATAAATACCAGGAAGAACAATAAAAGAGCACATTTAAGCATATACTTTCCTATGCATATTAAAATGAATGCCACCTTAGATTGAGCTGAACCAGTGGAACTGGGAAATGTATTTATTATTTATTTTCCTAGTTTGCACCAAGTCCTTCCTTTTTCTAGGAACATAAGCAATACAAAATTTAAAACCCATATGTTAATAAACAAAACCTGACAAGGTCAACTGTAATCCTAAAAACCTCTTTTTTCCACCACAGCAAACTAAGACTTCCCCCATTTTTTCCCCATATGCAAATACTGAGACAATTAGTAAATTCTGCAATATGTTGTGGAGATCATGTAGCTCACATGTTGACAGAACAAGAGGAAACTAAACACAATATCAAAGGTCTTGTACTAAGTATGTCAAGAAACCAATCAGTGGTCTCTGTAATGTTCTCTAACATGCTTGAAATCTGCTCATAATCTGTGAAGTGTCATGCCCTATAACTCAATAAGATATCTACAGGTCCAACCAGGGTAGATCTAGGGAGGTGTGCACTTGTTCCCCCTTACCCTTTTATTCCTGCTCCACCCAAAGTTCAAAGCCAACTGTTTGGCAACATTTATTTTGACACGTATAGGAAAGGTCGAAAATATTTTCCTTTATTGCATTTCTAGTTAGACAATACTGAGGGAATCACTTGACTTCATGGCTCATTATAATTTACCCAATTCCTTCTAAATTCTTCATTCCATGGATATTAATGACCGTCTCTTTTTTAAAAGGTCCTGATATTCCACCAATCAAGCTATCCTTTGTTCTGCAATTCTGCTTTCTGTTAGCTAGTAATGACGATCTTATTTCATAGCCCTACAGACTGTTTTTAACTCATTGCAATGAGGTTATACTAGTTTTTGCTTCTATCTTAAATGCAATACAACAGCCCTAGGCCCCTAGCTTATTAGTAAAGCTTCTAGTTTATTTTTAACTTGAAAAAAATATGTATTGTTTCATATGTGATGGTTCACTTCACCATCTGCACCTCTTTTTGCAAAATTGTGGATCTGCCCATGGGGCAGATATCATTAAAAGGAACTTTTACACATGTAAGTGCCGCAGCGCTGGGCGCTTTGAAAAGTGTCCAGTGCTGTGATACTTGCAGTTGTATAACAGGTGAAATGTGCATCAGCACTGAGAAAATGGGAGCGGCATGCTTTTGAACTAAAACACCTTGGAGGTGCTTTAGTTCAAAAGCACAGCACTGCCATTTTTCTGTGTGGTGACACACATCTCGCTGCTTATGCAACTGCGTGCAGCGCAGTTTGTCTTAGCTCACGTGTGGAGCAGCGGATCTCCAGCACGCTGCGGGAAAAAAGTATGTGTATAAATGCCTGTAGCAGGGCACTGAGTTGCCTGCTACTCTTGGGAGCAATGAAGAAGGAGCCCAGGTGCTGGTTGCTAGGGCAACCAGAGGGATCCAGTGACTCATACCTGTCAGCAGTCAGCTGACCAGAAGGGGCAGGGCCTGGCTCCCATTTAAACCCCAGGGCTGAGGCCAAGGGAGGGTTCCCTGGCCAGGAGCCATAGAGGTAGGAACTCTGCTGGAGGGAGGAAAAGGATGGGGCCTGAATGACCGAAAAAGGCGATACCAGTGAGCTGGAGAAACCCTGAAGTGGTGAATGTTGTTATAGCCAGACAGCCTGAATTTATGTTACAGCCTAGGGGCTTGAGCTTTTCATTTACTGTTTACAACTGGAGGTTTGGGTGAGGCTATTAGGGGACAGAGGAAGCCTCATTTTTGGGGAGCACAGACCCCGGTGCCAGTGAGGGTGCAGCTTTTGTGGGGGCACAGACCTCAGCGCCAGTGAGGGCACAGTCTTTTGGGATGAGACTAACCCCAGCACTGGAAGCTTAAAAAGTCCAAGTACACCTGGTCTGGGGGTGTGCGATATATATATGTATATGGGGGGTGGGGTTTGTGTTGTTGTCAGGACTGTCGGATTGCCCCTAGTTTTGAACCGGTGGCCCCTTTGCTGTGGGGCCAGCACCTGCACCCCTGGGCCAGGGGGGGCCTTGCTCCAGAAGGGAGGAGAAAAGGGGGCCACAAGACTTCAGGCACTTGAAGGAAAGGCTAGAGCCTCGGGGTCAGACCCTGTGTGGTGGGTTTGAACAAGGAGGCCTAACTAGAATAAAAAGGGGTCAGGCCATTCTAGGAGAGACCCCAACATACGCAATAGAACAGGCAGTTTCCCACTCTCATAATAAATTCCAGCAAGACATGGCAGGCGAGAATAGAGTGGGACAGAAGGATTCCAAGGGCGCCCCACATAAGGTGTGGATGACTAGGAAGATGGCACTGGGGAGGGAGACCCATTACAATGCCCAAAGATATCATACCACAAAAAAGCTTTGTATTTGTCACGGAGTGGGGCACAGGGGCGACCGTGAGCCCGCTAGCACCCCCTGCCGTGTTAACTTAGGTGATCCAGCACCCTCTTATCCTCGCCTGCCATGTCTTTGATGGTAATTGGTTCAATTAGGGAGGCTGCCTTTATCTCCTAATACACAGCGTAAGTTGAACTACCCCTGCTCCGTATGGGGCGCCTCAGTGCACCCCACCTTAAGGGCCAATGTGTGCCTCCAAACCTCCCCTTTAGCAGACCCCAAGCCTCGCAGCTGTACCAGACGTTCTCTTGTCATATATTCACCCTTCTTGGGCTTCTATTCCCCTCTCGCCCTCTCCCGGGCCTATTCACCCCACCTGGGCTTCTGTACAGCTCTGTTGAGCTCTTATCGATCTGGCCCCTATCTGAACGTCAGCCCCTCTCCGGGCTTATGCTACGCACCTGCTCCTTTCCAGGATGTATACCGCACGCCCGCCCTTCTCCAGGGCTTCCTGCCGGTCGGGGACTAATTGCACACTCCGGAGCCTCTTGTTCCGCTCGGCCCTCTCTGGGGCCTGTGCCACGCTGCTTGTGCTTCCCTCACCCTCTCTGGGCCTGTGCTGTGCTGCTTGTGCTTCCCTCACCCTCTCTGGGGCCTGTGCTGCGCTTCCTGTGCTTCTCGCCCTTACTCGGGCTTCTCAAAGTTGGGCTCAGGCGGCCCTATCCCCGCCTGACCCCCAGACCTGCCTTCTCGGGCCTAGTTCATGCGCCTCCCACGCTTGGGGCTCAGGTGACCTGCAGCCGGGCCTGGCCCCTCTGTGCCGCACCTCTCAGGCTTGTTGCCCCCTCTGGGGCCTCTGCCGCGCCTCTCGGGCTCATTGCCCCCTCTGGGGCCTCTGCCATGCCTCTTGGGCCTTGGGGCTCAGGTGGCCTGCAGCTGTGCCTGGCCCCTTGACCCTTTCCTGGGTCACTTGCCCCACTGGGCAAAATACTGCCCTCACGGGCTGGGGTCCGAAACCCCGCACACCACGCCTCTCCGGTGCTTACTCACCGTGCCAACTCTGGCACTAACCACTGTGCCCTTACTGGGCACCAGGAACCCCCCAATTATTGGGGAGCTCCTGTGAGGCCTCCTCACACCCCTACAGCCTCACCCGGTCCTTCAGTCTAACCAGAACTAAACCAAGAGCCAAACGGCCATGACACAAACCCAAGAAGCCTCCTGGCTTATAACCCAACACTCACTCTGCTCCTTAGTCATGGTCTCTTATAGGGTTCACTTGCCCGCATCATTGCAGCCGGTCAGGCTGCAACCATCGACTCAGACTGCTCAGCTTCCCCACAGAGCTCCTGCTCCTGCGGCTGCCAGAAGGGAACTGCTAGCTAGGCTCTGGCCTGGGCTGTTTATAAAGGCCCGGCCCTGCCCCCTCCTGGCCACATGACTTGCCTGGTTTCCCCAGCAACCGGCACCTGGGCTGCCCTGGAAATTGGCAGCTAAGCTTGCATCGCCCTCATTAGTAGTGAGCACCCTAGTGCTCTGCTACACTCCTTCCCCCTTATGTTCTTACCCTTTATTAGGAGTGGGGCACACAAGTCCCCAGCGACAGTATTTGAACTGTAACAAGAAGTTTACAAATCTATTAAACAGAGAAGTGCAAATCAATGTGGAAAGGAGCCACTATTATGGAAATTCTGAACTGACTTTCAGCTCAGCCATTTTTGTCTTTCCCATTCTCTTCTCTACATGCATGGAAACTACTTTTGTTATCTGTGAGTGAGGAGAGTGGTTTTATTTATACAAGTATTAGAGGCATTTGTGAGAATGAGCATATTTGTGCATGAACTAGTACATGCAGAGCTCCCTTCTGCTGCAAAAGTATACATACATGTGTAGCAGGTGCTCATCCCAGGGGTGGCCATGACACCCCCTAGTGGCTACTCAGACCCTGCACCTCAGGCTTGCTCCTTCACCTCACTTAGCATACTTTGTTGTTATTAGTTCCTTGGAAAGGGAGGCTGCCCCTGGGACCCCTGATCCCATGTTGTTGTTCATATTTCACTACACAGTGCCTTAAAGGGCTTATTACATGGCTCCAACCTCCCATTACACTATGCTCATGCCTCACAGATATTATCAATTAGGGCCACTTCTCAGCCTATGACCCCAACTGACTTCCTGCCCTTTGGACGGGGGGCTGGACTTGATGGTCTTCCGAGGTCCCTTCCAGCCCTAATGTCTATAAAATCTATGAAATCATATGCTGGGACCTGGTTTCTGCCACTGCTGGGACTTGTAGTCCCTGTGCCATCAACCTTCCCAGCCCCATTCTAAGCTCAGACCACTGTATCCGCATACCCACACCTGGGCACTTCACCTATTTTGGTTATTCCCAGGTACCTACTCTCTCCTGATTCTCCCCCTCCCCCCACTACTGAACTTTCTCTGGCTCAGTCTGCACTCTATTCCTGAGCTCTGGATTTGCTCCTGGACCTCTTGAGACCACTGCTGCCTCTTGTATCGATCCAAACCTCAACTCTAAAGCTGCTTTCTCTTAACCCCTGGGCCCGCTACTACCTGCTGCTTGCTCAGGAACTCCTTCCATGTCAGCAGCCAGGATGATACTGCCTGGCCCAGCTCTGGCCCTGGGCTTATCTCCCAGTTAAGCCCCACCCCCTTCTGGTCATGTGCTCCCCTGCCTGCTGACTCAGCTCCTTCCAGAGCCTTTTCCTTTCTTAAAGTGACAGGTGCACCCAGCATCTTTTACAACCTGTTTAAGACACTTATTAGTGACTGGTGATAAGAAAACAGGAATTGTTAACCAATCCAGGCAACTAATATATTGCCTGTGAGAATGGGAATAATACATATATATATGGTTTACAGAATAAAACTCTATGTTATATACAGCAGATGAACAATGCGCAGATAAACTTTTAGTCCTCTGAGAATAAAACACTCAAGCATAACTATACCTCCCTCTCACCCCAAATAACCTACAGGCATATTAACAATATCTCATTGCCAGCAGCATCAAAGGCATTGGTTTTATTGCATGGCACAATTGGTCTATTTCCATGACCAGCAGATTACCAAAAAGACAACTTGGTTTCTAAACCATAATAAGGCTTAGTATGAAAACATCAAGATAAGATGAAGTCTCAGTGTATATGGGAGTGGAGCTGCCTTGCCTAAACCATTTCTGAAACTAAATGAATGTTAGGGACAGAGTTATAACTGGGATCAGCAAAGACTGGTTTATCTCCATCTCATGTTGGAGAGTCTCAGCAGAAAACGTGTTCTTTGCAGAACAAGTCAATCCCACTTTCCAAACTAGTGTTCACCTAAACTTAATACAAGCGTAGAAACTTCTGAATGCTCATTAGGACAAAAGCAAAGTTATGAACTCTTTACGTTCATCCATCTCCTATCATCTCTTGCATGAGGTGCAGTTTGGTTCCAAAGAGAATGGAGCTAGACTATTCTCAGTGATGACAGATGACAGAACAAGGAGCAATGGTCTCAAGTTGCAGCAAGGGAGGTTTAAGTTGGATATCAGGAAAAAAACCCTCTTTCACTGGGAGGCTGGTGAAGCACTGGAACAGGTTACCTAGCGAGATGGTCAATCTCCATCACTGGAAGTTTTTAAGTCCCAGGTTGACAAATCCCTGGCTGGAATCTATATAGATTAAGTTAGTCTTACCATTGAGGTAAGACTAGCCAGTTAGTCTTACCTTGATCCTGGGTAAGCTTTTTGAGAGCATTATTCTGGCACATGTCCCGACAGGCAGATCGGGGGCACACACCCCCAGGAGGACTCTGGCACAGCCCCCACAGCCCTCCTAGGGGTGCTGGCAGGCCCCAATCTGGATGCTGCTGCTTGGGGCCAGTGGGGCCAGGACAGATCATCTTGTGCGGGGACCTGCTGCCCTGATCCTGGGGTGGGGGAGCATCCCCACACAAGCTGGTCTGCCCCAGGCCCCGACCTGGAGTGGCTCCAGTAGGGGGAGGGACAGATCAGCTTGGGTGGCGACCCACTGCCCCAATCCCAAGGCAGAGTGGCTCCAGTAGGGGGAGGGACAGATCAGCTTGGGTGGGGACCCACCACCCCAATCCCAAGGCGGGGGAGCATCCCTGATCTGCCCTGGGCCCCCAAGTGGCCAGCTACGGTAGGGAACGGGGCAAATCAGCTGGTGCGGGGACCCACTACCCCAATCTAGCATTACTCAGAATTACTCAGTGGAAGAAAGTGTAGGTTTTAGCCCTATATGATGAATGATGTTCCTAGTGTAGGCCATTAAGAACATTTTGTAACAGTAACAAGACTAGGAGAACAAACTTCTAAAAAGCAGCTACTCAAAAGAAAGCACTTTTTAAAATAAAGGAGATTCATGCAGATAGATAAAGATGAAGACTTTCCCAAATTATTTCACCTACTCTTATGATTATTTATCTGGCATGTTAAGCTCTTGTTGGTTCCTAAATATGCAGAAAAAACTATATAGTGAATCAGAGTATGTGGGTGTACTACTGCTCTTGTACCACTTAGAAACAGAATTGCTCAACTGTCCATGCTGTTGATAGCTCAAGCTGGATAAGCTGTTAGAAACCACTTGTTCATCAAATCTGACCTTTAGTTTTCTTTGTGAACTGTTCATTAACTTCTGAGGATTGTCAAGTCATCCATTATTTGTGACACTTCAAACATTTTTTACAAAGGCATATTTGAGCCAAAGGGAAGAGTATAGAGGTTTAGCAAACTGCACGTAGATTAATTTGTTGTGTATCCAGAATTCCCAATTCAATATTGACACCCGCATAACAAATTATGATTTCTGTTGTTTGAGAGCAGGTCTGAAAACAATTATTGGAGAATTAACCATTCACAAGAAAGTACATTTGGGGATAAAAGAAATGAGCAGATGTGGCAAAATTTGAAGGCTTAAACTCTTTCTTTTTGTACAAGAAAAAGCACTGTGTTCATCAATGCACCTGGGTCAAAATAGTTAATTTACCTGGGCTTTATCAGTTCTGACTGAAGGAACAGGGTGACTCCAGTGCTATGAACAGTTTTTACATTCAGTTTTCTGTTCTTACATTCAGACTAGGGCTGTGCGAAGCTTCAGTCCCTGATTTAATTTGGCAGAGATTTGGCCCGAATCGGAACCCTCCAAATTGATTCAGAGAGATTCAGAAAGATTCTGAGATTTGGACATTGACGCAGCTTTAAATGCTTTTTCTATATACCTCTAGGTAGCAGGTGGCTTGTGAATGCTGTGATGCTGGGGCACATGGAGTGTCCCACAGGAGCATGGGGGGGCTTCCCAGCACACCTGGCAGCAGAAATGGAAGCGGACCAGAAGCACTTGCGGTCCACTTCCAGGTCCACCGGGGAGCACACCGAGGGGCCCCCCACACCCCCAGCTCATCAACTGGTGCCTCCTGGGTCTAGAGGGGGCACCCAGGATCCCCCCGCAGCTGATTGCTGAGCTAGGGGAGCAGGGAGGGGTCCCCCACACACTCTCCAGAGGACCCAGAAGTGGACCAAAAGTACTTCCAGTTCACTTCCAGGTTCATGGCTGAGCACGTGGAGAGCCCCCCTGCACTCCTGTGAGACACTCCATGCACCCCACCATTGCAGCATTCACAAGCTACTCTGGTACCTTGAGGTATTTAGAAAAAGCCTTTAAAGCTGCATCTATGTCCGAATTGCTAATTTAGAGAATTGGGGACAGTGATCCAAACCAATGAATCCAATCTCTGTCCCTGATTCAGGCCGAATTTGAATCTTAATCGAATAGGGCCCCCTGTGCACAACCCTAATTCAGACCTAGAAACTGGTTGGCATGCACAAACAAGTGGTCCCAATTGCTTAAATATTAGGATTCTAATTAAAGAGCTACTGTATCTCTCATTTACATTATCTGTTTTAAGCCATGCTATCATTCACAACTATTCAAATGTAGGTCTTCTTTTTTTGTTAGTGCCATTAAATACAACAGTGGCAAAAGAACAGGTTAGGGGTTATTTAGAAAAACTGGACATGGGGCTGGATGGGATACACCTGAAGGTGCTGAGGGAGTTGGCTGATGTAATTGCAGAGCTGCTGGCCATCTTCTTTGAAAATTCATAGCAATCAGGAGAGGTACTGGATGATTGGAAAAGGGGAAACATAGTACCCATATTTAAGAAAGCTAAAGAGGAATATCCAGGGAATTACGGACTAGTCAGACACACTTCAGTCCCTGGAAAAATCATGGAACAGGTGCTCAAGGAATCCATTCCAAAGTACCTGGAGGAGAAAAAAGTGATTAGAAACAATCAGCATGGATTTACTAGGGGTAAGTCATGCCTGACCAACCTGTCTGCCTTCTATGATGAGATGACTGGCTCTGTGGATACGCAGAGACCAGTGGATGTGATATACCTTGATTTTTAGCAAGGATTTTGATATAGTCTGCCACAACATTCTCGCAGGTAATCTAAGGAAGTACGGGCTGGATGAATGGACTGGAAGATGGATATAACTCTAGCTGAAGCATCAGGCTCATACAGTAGTAAAATCAATACCTTGAAGTTTAGTTGGCAGCCAGTATTAAGTGGAGTGGCCCAGGGGTCAGTCCTGGGGCTGATTTTATTCAAAATCTTCATCCATTTCCTGGAAGATAGCACAGAGTGCACCCTCAGCAAGTTTGCAGATGACACCTAGCTGGGGAAGTAGCAGATATGCTGAAGGGTAGGGCTAGGGTTCAGTGACCTAGACAAATTGGAGGATTGGGCCAAAAAAAAATCTCATGAGTTTTTCAACAAGGATGAGTTCAAAGTCTTGCACTTAGGATGGAACAATCCCATGCACCAGTAGAGGCCAGGGGCTGACTGGCTGGGCAGCAGCTCTGCAGAAAAGGACCTGATGATTACACTGAACAATCAGCTGAATATGAGTCAGCTGTGTGCCCTTGTTGCTAAAAATGCTAACAGCATACTGGGCTGCATTGGTAGGAATGTTGTCAGCGGGTCAAGGGAAGTGGTTATTCCCCTCTATTCAGCACTGGTGAGGCCACATCTGGACTGTCTTTCATTGTGGCCCCTCCACTACAGAAAGGTTGTGGACAAATTGGAGAGAGTCCAGTGGGGGGCAACAAAAATGGTGAGGGGGCTGAGGGACATGTCTTCTGAGGAGAGGCTGTGGGAATAGAGCTTATTTAATCTAAAGAAGAAAAGACAGAGGGGATTTAATACCAACGGGGGTTCAAAAGAGGATGGAGCTAAACTGTTCTCTGTGGTGGGAGGTGAAAGAACAAGGAGCACTGATCTGAAGTTGCAGCAAGGAAAGTTTAGGTTAGATATTAGGAAGAATTTTCTCACTAGAAAGGGAAGTAAAACACTGGAACAGGTTATCAGAGAGGTTGTGGAATCTTCATCCTTGGAGGTTTTTAAGACGCAACTAATCCTTGCTGGGATGATCTAGTTGAGGATGGTCCTGCTTTGAGCAGAGGGTTGGACTAGATGACCTCCTGAGGTCCCTTCCAGCACTAATTTTCTATGATTCTACTGCCACCGCGAGAAGCCCGTCTATAGCAGATATCCCCTGCACCACCACCTCCTGGGGTGCAAAACTGCCAGTTGTGCCTTTGAATATTTCAGGCTTATAGCTCTGCAATCACACACATTCACCTTCTCACTAACTGCTCTGGCAAATACTGCTTCAAAGGCTTAAATGCAATCACCAAAAGATATCACTGAGTGTGTGAATGGCCATTAGTCTAGGTATGTTTGGTTTCTTACAGGTGCAAATCACAACTGTTGATGCATAATATTTAATTTCTATTTTGAAAAGTGCAATACACACATTCATCTAGCTGCCCCTTTCCCCTGTTTAGAATTACTAACTAGCCTTAAAAAAAAAGGAAAGTGTTTCTGAGATGTCAAATCTTAACAGGGCTCTATTTAATTATTTTAGCACTTAATTTAATTCAAACAGTTCCCTCTTCCATTTGAATGATTTCAGCAGGGGAGATGTTTGTGCTGTCTGTCTTTGCCAGCAAACCAAAATTTCTCATGCAAACTCAACCTTCCTAAAACAACAGCTATAATTCTCTTCACAGAGGTCTCCAACAGCAAAGTAAGCATATGCAGTGCATTCAATTACAGATAAAGTACATACATTTATGTTATTTCCCCAGTCTCTATAACTGCTTCTTTAAATAGAGTCATGGAAGACACAGGTGATGAGTATGCCCACAAGCCAACTGTCATTATGTCAGTCCTGCTGATAGCTGTCTTCATGCTGACAATTAGCAGTTTCTCTGAGTGGGCATTGTGCCTAGTTACATTAGTTAGTCACTCCTACTGAAGTAAAACAAATGGGTAGTGACTTTGCGTTACACTAGATTAGAATTACATACTGGTGCATATGAAGTACAGCACAGGGAAATCAATAAGAATAATCACAGGGCTTGATGATGTGCTATTGATTGTAGTGTTGCTGCTGTTGCGATTAGTATAATTTTGGGGGTAATTGTAGTTCAGGGGGAAAATATACTTAATCTATTTCACACCTACCAGGGGACATTAGATGGGATTAGACATTTGGAAGTATTATTAAAATAAAATGGTCCTAATTTGACAGTAACTTCTTGTGTGCTGCAGTTACAATAGGGCAGTTGTGCTATGCTTCACCAGTTATTCTACTGCTCTCCCCCCCCCCCCATTATTTCAACAATCATTTGAGGATTTTTTTCCCCAAGAAAAATAAAGTTATATTTTCTTAACATTAATATAAGCATGCATGCACACACTAGGAATTCTGAAAAGTTTAAGAAACTATTAGGTAATGAAATTCTCAGTTGATTTTAACTGCAATATTTATATAGCATATATAATTAAAAGAGTCTTTAGTATCAGCATAATTAATCTCAGAAGTTCAGTATTCAAAGAGCAGAGGAAATCAGCTTTTGCTGCTCATTATATATCATGCAATTACATAATGAAGACATCCAGTCATAATTATGTGTCATAATAATTATTCTGTGTCAGAAAAGTCCTATACATCTAGAAATAATCAAAAAGTGGGCCTAAAACAGTTTGCCTATAAGCCTGGGGGGACAATTTTAGAGAGCCTCTAAATGTTACTGCAGGCTAAAGAGAATTTAAAAAAAGAGTGAGAAAGAAGCTGTTGCCTCAGGGAGAGAATGAAAACTGTTCCTACTGACACAATTCCCAGGTGGTCATGTAACGTAGCACAAGCCTAGGAAAGGACAATGACAGGCTGAACTGTGGGGTCGCTCACAGCTGTTGAATATCTGTCTTTTTCTCAGTGGGTAGCAGAACAAACAGCAGTGCATTTAGTGCACAACAGGCTTCTTGGGCAAAAAAAATGCTTTTAAAACCCTCCAAGATACAAACATGCTGATAATTTAAATATGAATAGAATCTTAGGGTCTCCTCCTAATACTTTTCAAGCATTATAGTCACGTTCAGTTTTGCCCTCATGTGCTTTCTATTTAGAAAAAATAACCCACAGCAAAATAAACAATGTTACCTTGGTATTATTTATGCACTGATTAATCCACTTTGGTATCAAGAATACTAGTGAAGTGGTTCTGCCTTTTCTAGCACCTTCAAAGCCAGAGTCATAAGAAATAGTAACTGACCCTTTTTCCCAGGCCCCACACAAGTCTTTTCTTCCCAAGATATCATCTCTTCACCTTATTGTACAAAACTTTCCTTCTAAGAAGCTCACTTGGTTGAGGAAAGGATAATTTCCCCCATACCGACACAATTTGTCATTTTGGTCAGTCCTCCAGAATCAAGGTGCATGTAGTTTGTGAAAATGCACAACCATCAATCCAACAGCCTGGGAGCTGTAAGTTTATGCAAGGATATGGACAACCTGCCCTTATTTCTTTTCTGGGCTGTTATTTGGGGCATTTGATTTTGTTCTGGTTTGAGAAACTTAAGATGTAACACTTATTCCAGTCGACAGAAATGCCATTACCATTTTGTGTTTCTCCCCACCTTTCAAGTTATTTTATGAATGTTCCTCTGTGTGTCAGCTCCAAGGTGTCTGAGTGATCAGGAGCTAATTAATGATCTATATTAAAATTAATTGCTTATAGACCCGGGATGGCTCAGGAGACTGGCAAAGACTGAGAGAGCAGAGCTTTAGATTTTTCAATTTGGTAGCTGGACCATGAAACCAAATGTTTCTGCATGGACCTGAAATATCCTCCAGTAACACATTTCATTTGTGGGGGGTGGGATTATAGAACCACTCCCCTAACTTTAAAAGCTGGAAAAGCGGTCAATTTTGTTGTTTCAACTTTAAAAAATATATATCTTCATTTTGATCATCCAGAAACTATTTTTCATCAAATTAATTATTTGCCAAAAAGAATGACTTTTTATCTCTTCATCATGAGTTCAGCACTGAACAGAAATAACGGCTGTTCACAGGCCAATGTGAAATAAGTTGGTAGACTTGAAGTCAAATCCCTAGCGGACAGGTGTCCATATTTCTGAAGGAATTATCAAGCTTGCACTCTTTCTGGATGCATATTGAGGAGACGAAGAACTGAAAAAGCATGTACATTGAACTATGATCTCCCACTGGGTGTTGTCTCTCCAAATTAGGACTGAGGTGCAATGACAGGGAACTGAGAGGGAGCTATACTTTCCATATCCTGTGCAGAAAAGGAATTTTAGCCATCAGCTGGGTTTGTTCAGTATATGCTCTCCAGCATATATTTATTTGGAAGAAGAATTTGGAATCTGAATTCATGTTAAAAAATGCTAACTTCTTTTGCAAAAATATAATCTTCCCCATTACCAGCTATAGTTTTGTTGCTAATCATCTTAATCAGTAAGGAACTTTTTCAGTAATGTAAGGAAGATAATTGCCAGCATGATAAAAATAATGACCAACACATCTGAAATATGGCCCTGTACCCCAAGCCTGCTCCCCAAGCCCACTGATTATCACACACTTGTCAGAAATTAATCTGAAAAACATAAGTATTTCATAGATTCATAGATTGTTAGGGGCTGGAAGGGACCTCGCAGATCATTGGGTCCAGCCCTCCCTCGCTCTAGGCAGGAAGACAGCTGGGGTCAAGTGACCCCAGTGATGTGATTGTCCAGTCCCTTCTTGAAAATCTCCAGGGTTGTTGACTGCACCACATCTTGAGGGAGTTGATTCCACAGCCTGGACATCCTGACTGTGAAGATTTTCCTGGTATTAAGCTTGAAGTGACCTTCCAGGAGTTTTTATCCATTGGTCCTGGTCTTCCCCAGGGGTGCCCTAGTGAACAGTTGTTCACCGAGCTCCTGATGCACTCCTCTGATATAGCAGTAAGCTACCCCTCCACCTTTTCTCCCTACTCTGTCCCTTTTGTGCAGGGTGCAGCCCTCTATGGCTACACTCCAATCATGCGAGGAGTCCCACCGGGTCTCCGTGATGCCTACCAGGTCATATTGCCCACTAGAAAGCAGGAGGGCTAGCTCCTCCTGCTTATTCCCCATGCTCCTGGCACTGATGTACAAGCAACTGAGGCCTCAACTGACACCCAATTTCCCAAGACACTGCAGGAGAACTGTTTGGTTAGCTTTTTCAAAAACAGTTGTGTTAGTGTCCTCCAGAAGGAAGCTTTCCTCTGTGCCAGTCCCTGGGCATGGTCTACTTGGAGTTCCCCCGTCCAGTAGATCAGCCATCCTGGCTGAGAACAGCACCTTACCTCTCTGCATGAGGTGAATGCCATCTTGTCCTAGAAGTCCTCTCTCTCTGAAGTGCATGCTGTGGTTGAAGACACTGAACCCTTCACAGTAAGAGCACCATCTGGGGCGTCTGTTAACCTCTTTCACGCAGCCTTCCCTCTTGGGTCTATAGCTTGCAACAGGGAGCACAGAAGAGAAAACTACATGAGCCGCTAGTTGCTTGAGCCAAGCCCCCAGAGCCCTGTAGTCACTCATGACCTGATCAGAGTTAACCCTGGTGGTGTCATTTGTGCCCACATGGATGAGGAGCATGGGGTAATAGTTGGAGGGATGGACAAGCCTGGGGATCCTCTGTGCAATGTCTCGGATGTGGGCCCCAGGGAGACAGCAGACCTCTTGGGCCAAAGGGTCTGGATGGCAGATGGGTCCCTCCGTACCTCTTAGGAGAGAGTCCCCCCTCACCACCACTTGGCATCTCTTCCTAGGGATGGGAATACTTACCTCCTGAATACTTACCTCCTCCTCCAGTGTCTCTGTCAGAGTCTCCTCAGGCATAGTGAGGGGAGTATACCTGTTTTGCAGTGCCAAGGGAAGAGTGGCCCTAGCTCTGCATGCTCTGGACATGGAGATGACTGTTTTCCAGGCAGCTCCAGGGGGGTCTTTGTGGCCAGTCTTCTTAGTAGCTACCTCCTCCCCCTTCGTCCTCTTTCCTCCATTTCCCTGGAGTAAGACCTGGCAGTAGTTTTCAATATAATCTTCATGGGTCCTGATGGTGCATAGCTGGCATACCTTCTCCTCAAGCTCCCACACTTGGCCCTTCAGGGGCTCCACTAAGGAGCACATCCCACAAATGGGGGTGCTCCCATGCTTGGGTGTCAGCTGCCATACCAAGCAGCCTGCAGGAATTCCTGCTGTTTCAATGAAGTGAGTGATTTCATAGATTTCACAGACATTAGGGGCTGGAAGGGACCCCCCGAGATCAACAAGTCTAGCCCCACCGCCACAGTCTGGAAGTCAGCTGGGATCAAGTGACCCCAGCAAGAAAAATATCCAGATGTTTTTTAAAAGAGTTCAGAATAGGTGCTTGCACCATCTCTGGGGGGAGTGTGTTCCAGACCCTGGACACATGGACCATAACGAATTTTTTCTTATATCTAGTCTAAATTGGCCTTCCTGAAGTTTGTGGACATTAGACCTTGTTATCCCTTGGGGAACTTGGTCCTGATGTACTCCTCATATAATTGTAAGCTGCTACCAAGTCATCTCTGAGCCTTCTCTTTTCCAGACTGAAGAGTCCCAAATCCCTCAGTCTCTCCTTGTACGGCCTGCCCTCCAGGCATTGAATCATACAAGTGGCTGTCCTCTGGACTCTCTCAGTTTTTTCCACATCCCTCCTGAAGTGGGGGGCCCAAAACTGGATGCAGTACTCCAGCTGTGGCCTCACCAAGGCCGAGTGAAGTGGGAGGATGACGTCCCTGGTTTTGCTTGAGATACATCGGTAGATGCTTGCTAGAGTTTGGTTTGCTTTGTCAGCCACAGCATCACATTGGTGACTCATATTCATCTTGTGGTCAATCAGGACCCCCAAGTCTCTTTCAGTTATGGTGCTAGCAAGCATACCACTGCTGAGCTTGTAAGTGTATTGAGGGTTCTTCCTAGCAAGGTGGAGCACCTTACACTTCAACAAAGACCTTTTAAGAACCATTCCAGGTGGTCACAGAGAACCTGGACACCTCTTCTTAATTTGAAGATATCTACTGACTGTAGGTTTTGTGGGGGATGGAGACCAAAGACCTAATATAAGTGGAGCAGTGGGAGACCTGGAGGAAAAGCAAACAGGTCGGGGCAACGGGGGAGGTGCTCTTGTACTTTGTAAGAAATCAGGGCAATCAACTAGTTACACCTCAGGTGCCTATAGACAAATGCATAGAGCTTGGAAAACAAGCAGGAAGAATTGCAAGTCCTTGCACAGACATAGAACTATGTCATGATTGGAATAACAGAGGCTTAGTGGATAGCTCGCACAATTGGAGCACTGTCATGGATGCATACAACTGTTCATAGATTCATAGATGTTTGGGTCAGAAGGGACCTTAGCATATCATCAATTCTGACCCCCTGCCCTGGGCAGGAAAATTGCTGGGGTCAGACGTCCTCAGCCAGATGCATGTCCAGACTCCTCTTAAAGACCCCCAAAGTAGGGGAGAGCACCACCTCCCTTGGAAATCCATTACAGATTCTGGCAACCCTTACCATGAAGAAGTTCTTCCTGATGTCCAATCTACTCTCCATCAATTTGTGGCCGTTGTTCCTAGTTACTCCAACGGGTGCCCTGGTAAACAAAGCATCTCCTATTCCTTGATGCCCCACCCCCCAATGAATTTCTAGGCAGCCACAAGGTCCTCTCTCACTCTTCTCTTGCAGAAGCCGAAGAGATATCCAGGGCCCCCAATCTCTCTTCGTAGGGCTTTGCCTGCAGGCCCCTAACCATATGAGTGGCCCTCCTCTGAACCCTCTCAAGGCTGTCCACATCCCTCCTGGTGCCCAAAACTGGATGCAGTACTCCAACTGCGGCCTGACCGGTGCCGCATAAAAGGGAAGTATCACCTCCCTGGACCTGTTTGCCATGCACCTGCTAATGCATGATACAGTGCGATTAACTTGACCGATTGCTTTGTCACATTGATGACTCATGTTCATCTTCATGTCAGCAATGACTCTGAGATCCCTTTCTACTGCTGTGCTGCTGAGAAAGTGCTCCCCCAGCCTGCAAGCGTGCTAGATCCCTTCTCCCTAGATGCAGCACAGTGCACCTGTCCTTGTTGAACTGTATCCTATTTTGTTCTGCCCACTTTTCCAACATGTCCAGATCCACCTGGATTCATTCCCTACCCTCTAGTGTGGTAATTTTACCCCATAATTTGGTATCATCTGTGAATTTGGAGAGTGCTTTTCATACTCTTGTCCCTGTCACTGATGAATACATTGAGCCACACAGGTCCAAGCACTAAGCCTTGTGGGACTCCACTGCCCATTCCTTCCAGGTCAATACTGAACCATCCACCACCATACTCTGGGTGTGACCCCTAAGCCAATTCACCACCCACATTTGCCCTTTTCCAGTCCTCTGAGACCTGACCTGAGCACCAAGAGTGCTCAAACAGCTGTTCCAGTGACTCTGCTATGACACTGGCCAATTCCTTTAGTACCTTCCTGTTCAGGAAGGAAAGGTACGGGAGAAGAAGAGGAGCTGCACTTTTTGTAAAAGAGCCATAAGATTGCTCAGAATTGCAGTATGAAGCTGGAGACAGGTCTGTTGAGAGTCTTTGGTTTAGGGTCAGAGGGGAAAGCAACAAGGGTGATGTCATGCTGGGGGTCTGCTATAGACCTGCAAGACCAGGATGAAGTGGTGGATGATGCTTTCTTCAAACAGCTAACAGAAGTTTCCTGATCACCAGCCCTGGTTCTCATGGGGGACATTAACCACCCTGACATCTGCTGGGAGGGCAATACAGCAGTGTGCAGGCAATCCAGGTCATTTTTGGAGAGTGTTGGGGAAAACTTCATGGTGCAAGTGCTGAAGCAGTCATCTAGGAGCTGTACTCTTCTGACCTACTGCTCACAAACAGGGAAGAATTGGTGGGAAATGTAGTAGTGTATGGCAACTTGGGCAACAGTGACCATGAGATGATAGAGTTCAGGATCCTGAGGAAAGGAAGGATGGAGAGCAGCAGAGTAAGGACCCTGGGCTTCAGAAAAGCAGATTTCAACTCACTCAGAAAACTCGGGCAGGATCTCCTAGGAAGCCAGATTGAGGTGGAGAGGAGTCCAGGAGAGCTGGTTGTACTTTAAAAAAGCCTTACTGAGAGTACAGGAACAAACCAGCCCAATGTGCAGGAAGGCTAGCAAATATAGCAGAAGACAAGCTTGGCTTAGCAGGGAACTCCTTAGTAAACTAAGTCACAAAAAGCAAGCTTATAAGACATGGAAACTTGGACAAATAACCGAGGAAGAATATAAGAGCATTGCTCAGGCATTCAGGGATGAAATCAGGAAGGCCAAAGTGCAATTGGAGTTGCAGCTAGCAAGGGATGTGAAAGGTAACAAGAAGGGTTTCTACAAGTATGTCAGCAGCAAGAGGAGGATCAAGGAAAGTGTGCGCCCCTTACTGAATGGGAGTGGCAACACTGTGACAAAGTATGCAGAAAAGGCTACCTCCTCAATGTCTTTTTTGCCTTAGAAAAGAAGGATCCAGGGAACTATGGACCAGCCAGCCTCACCTCTGTCCCCTGAAAAATCATGGCGCAGATCTTCAAGGAATCCATTTCTAAGCACTTGGAGGTGAAAAATCTGATTAGAAATGGTAAGCATGGATTCACTATGGGCACTTCATGCCTAACCAAACTAATTGCCTTCTAGGATGACATGACTGGCTCTATGGAGGTGGGGAGACCAGTGGATGTGATATACCTTTATTTTAGCAAGGCTTTTGATACAGTTTCTCACAACATTCTCCCAGGCAAACTGAGGAAGTGTGGGCTGGATGAATGGACTGTAAAGTGGATAGAAAACTAGAAGAGGAGACCAAGAGGGGACATAATAGCAACCTTCAATTACCTGAAGGAGGGTTAAATAAAAGATGGAGCTAGACTGTACTTAGTGGTGGCAGATGACAGAAAAAGGAGCAATGGTCTCAAGTTGCAGCAAGAGAAATTTAGGTTAGATATTGGGAAGAATTTTCTCACTAACTGGGTAGTAAAACACTGGAACAGGTTACTTGAAGTCTAATTGGCAGCCAATGGGAGTATCCCAGGGGTCAGTCCTGGGGCCAGTTTCATTCAATTCTTAATCAACAACCTGGAAGATGGCATAGAGTACACCCTCAGCAAGTCTGCAGATGACACCAAGCTGGCGGGGGATGGGGGGTAGTAGAGGTTAGGATTCAGAGTGACCTAGACAAATTGGAGGATTGGGCCAAAAGAAATTTCATGAGGTTCAACAAGGACAAGTGCAAAGTCCTCCACTTAGAATGGAACAATCCCATGGAACAGTACAGGCTGGGGCCTGAGTGCAGCAGCTCTGCAGAAAAGGACCTGGGGGTTACAGTGGACAATAAGCTGAATATGAGCCAGCAGTGTGCCCTTGTTGCCAAGAAGGCTAATGGTATATTGTGCTACATTGGCAGGAGTGTTGTCAGCAGGTCAAGGGAGGTGATTATTCCCCTGTATTCAGGACTAGTGAGGCCACATCTGGAGTACTGTGTTCCCTTTTGGGGCCCCCACTAGAGAGAGGATGTGGAATAATTGGAGAGGCCAGTGGAGGGTGACAAAAATGGTGAGGGGGTAAGGGACATGACTTATGAGGAAAGACTGAGGGAACTGGACTTATTTCGTTTAGAAAAGAGGAGACTGAGAGGGGACATAATAGCAACCTTCAATTACCTGAAGGAGGGTTCAAAAGAAGATGGAGCTAGACTGTTCTTAGTGGTGGCAGATGACAGAAAAAGGAGCAATGGTCTCAAGTTGCAGCAAGAGAAATTTAGGTTGGATATTAGGAAGAATTTTCTCACTAACTGGGTAGTAAAACACTGGAGCAGGTTACCCAGAGAGGTGGTGCAAGCTCCATCTTTGGGGATTTTCAAAACCCAGCTTGAAAAAGCTTTGGCTGGAATGATCTAGTTGTGGCTGGTCCTGCTTTGAGCAGCAGGTTGGACTAAATGACTTCCTGTGGTCTCTTCCAAACCTAACTTTCTATGATTCTGTGATTTTAAGCGACAGAACATAGAAAAGATTTCCAAATAAAGATCTGGTACAAAATACTTAACGCTAATGTATCTATGTTACATAAAGAAATGCAAAACAACTTCAGGAAATTTTGACAGCAGCACTTTGGATGCTCATCATCACACTGATTTAGGGCTGAGCCACCCACAATACATTAAGTTATGCTTCATGATCTGAATAGCCTGTGAGCTGTAAGAAATGTCAGGGACTATGAAGTGGTTAGACATTCAGGCACACAATAAAACTGGCCTGAGAAACAAACTACATGGCCCACCCATCTGATATCAGCAGTATACCAAGAGCAACCGCTTGCCGATCAAATTTACCTTTTAAATTGTTCAAAATGGCCTTGGCTTCCTGTGGAGAAAGATTTCAAATCTAAATATAAGCTGCAGTGGGAGCTAAGGATGGATGGTTTTACATGATGTGATAAACCATTAGGGCAAAGCTTTGGTTCCTGATTTGATTTGATGGAAATTTGACCCAATTCGGTGGCTGAATCTCTGAATTGGAATCATATCAGAGAGTTCTTTAATCTCTCCAAATTGAATCTGAACCCTCCAAATCGATTCAGAGAGATTTGAACAGATGTGGTGATTTGGACATAGAGACAGCTTTAAATGTTTTTTCTACATACCCCTAGGTAGCAGGGGCTCTGAACACTGTGGTCTTGGAGCAGATGCAGCATCCCACCAAACACAGAAGCATGGGGGGCTCCCCAGTGTGCTTGGCAGAAGGCCCAGAAGTGGTCCTCTTCCTGGTCCACCAGGGAGTGTGCTGAGGTACCCCCCAGCTCAGCAACTTGTGCCTCCTGGGTCTGAGAGGGGCACCTGGGGTCCCCCTGCTACTGATTGCCGATCCAGGGGGTATGGGGAGGCCCCCCAGTGTGCTCCCTGGCAGACCTGGAAGTGGAACGGATGTACTTTCAGTTCACTGCCCCAGCACCACAGTGATCATGAGCCATGCTGCTGCCTCGAGCTATGTAGAAAAAACTTTTCATAGTTTCATAGTTTCTAGGGTTGGAAGGAACCTGAGCAGATCATTTAGTCTGACCCCCTGCCATGGCAGGAAAGAGTACTGGAGTCAAATGACCCCAGCAAGATGTTCATCTAACCTCCTCTTAAACACCCCCAGGGTAGGGGCCTGCACCACTTCTCTTGGAAGTTGGTTCCAGA
>NW_017728910.1:3010352-3020273 GCF_001723895.1 Crocodylus porosus | reverse complement strand
GTGCCGGTTGTTCCTCCCGAGGTGCATCACCTTGCACTTGTCTGTGTTGAAACCCATCCTATTCTCGTCCGCCCACCCTTGTAACCTGTCAAGCTGTGCCTGTCTGAATTGCTGATTCACCAAATCAGCCTTGAATCATCAGATTCAGATTTGGCCAAATCAAATCAAGGACAGTGATCTGAATCAATGGATTGAATCACTGTCCCCGATTCAGGCTCAATCTCAATCGAATAGGGCCCATTTTGCACAGCCCTATAAACCATCTCTTAGCCACCTAGATGCAAATTTGCTTATTTCAGCTGTAAGTATCGTATCACAATCAAATAGTGAATACATAAATTCCTAAGAAATTAAAGAGTGCCTCTTACACATGCCCCTTGACACCCAGCTGCCAACAGCAGAAATCAGCTCCATACAAAGGACTGGATAAGGCAAAGTATTTGTTAGTTACTGGGCATTCATTAATGTGCCTTAGATACTGCACATTTAGTTTAGTACTTCCTTAATAAACTAACTAAATGTGAAGTACCTAGAGTTACTGCATAGTAGCACTGGCACATAGTTATTTAGTGACACTTAAGACACATTAGCCTAATAACACTGCACAGTAGCCTATTCACATAGCTTTTGCCATGACATGTTACTGCGCAATGTTATTAGGTTAAAGTAAACATTGTGTGTAGATGCACCCACTATTGAGTAGTGATAGGACTTTACTCAAATGGTGCTCCATTTTCAAACCCAGTATGAAAACATCCCTGGCTTGTAGCCTATGCAGACCTACCACAAGCACTTGCTTCCTTTACATATGTAAATCTAATATCTGCTTATGCTAATGGACAATACATGCAGCAACACCCCAAATACTACATCTTGAACAAGGCAGAGTAGAAACTGTATTTGCTGCAGGGGAATGGGGCAGGTGTCAGTGTCAAAGCATATATTCAAGATTGGACTATAACATAAAGGGAGCAATGGAATGCTAAAGGGAGACAATTCTTTAAAAAGTATTTTTGAGTAACTACTAATGTACATTAGAGAGAGATCCCACCAGTCAGTTGGTGAAAATAAGAATGAGAGGAAAATGCATGTACTTAAATATTTCTGGTATTCAGGATTTTTGTTTATTTGCAAAATAAGTAACAGTAAAAAAAAATAATGAGAAATCATATTTTAACAGTTGACTCTGCACCCATTGAAAGTTGCACTGCACATTAACTTTTATGGCTACTTTGCAAATATATTTTCCAAATGAGGTGTGAATGTCAGGAAATGCTGTCAGTTGCAAAGAAAAATAAACCACATTGCCATCCCCTCTCCTTCCGCTTCCCCCCATACAAATCACGTCTTTAGCAAAAGAGGGTTTTACAATTCACTGGCAGTTTAGAATGATTCCCTGCTAAGATCTTCCTACAGTATAAAAACAGCATCTTTAGCTTCCCAAGGTATCATGGAAATCCAGACTGTGATGGTTTTATGTGACTGTTTTCTTTTCTCGAAGCCTGGATGTAATATGCCTTGCGCTGGCAGCTGTTACCTTCAAATGTTATAAATTAAATACTTTTTCTGCTGTTACATTATTTCTCCTTGATCCAGTAAACCAGCTTAGTAAGAGTCCCAGATCATTTTCTGGTTCTCCACGCTCATGATGTAAAAAACATATCAAATGTAGACCATTCCATGTACCTACAGCTCAAAAATAAAGAGCTTTAAGCTGAAAAATATAAGGCTTCCTGTCACATGGCTATTTGCATGGTATTTTGTTGAGGAAAACGTTAAAATAAACACTTTTACAATAGTGAAACAGTTTATTTTCACATTTTTCACAACAGTGCAGGAATCAAGACATGGCGCTGTGATGATTCAAGATGCCAGTGTTAGGTACAATGCATTATGCTTAAGCTCTTACTCAAGAATGAATATCTGTTCCTATTTTCCATTACAGCCTAGCACGTACTGCAGTATTCCAGTTTCAAACATACAGGAGGCAACTATGCCTGGAGTCTGGTAGGCAAACAACAGATAAAGTGTAAGAAACATTGCTCCCCTTTTCACCTTATTTAGGTGCTTGGAACAAGATTTACAAAGCAGGCAAGGAAGGGGAGAATCCCACCTGCTTGCATTTGTATACAGGGCATTAGAGGTATAGAAAAGTTCTACAGAATCTAGTAGATAATTTAAGTGCTGAATCTCAAATAGTGGATTTTTTCCCCTCATCACCTAGAATCTGACAGAAAGTTTTATCTTTGTTCTTGTATTATACTGGTTAGTTAAGAGAGAGAATAATAAAAAAATGCTAAATTTTAGGGCTATGTAAAGCTTCGGTCCCTGATTTGATTCAGCGGAGATTCATCCCGATGCGGTGGCTGAATCTCCAAATCCAAATCGAATCAGAGGACCCTTTTATCTCTCCAAATCGAATCGAAACCCTCCGAATCGCTTTGGAGAGATTTGGAAAGATTCAGTGATTTGGACACAGAGAAAGCTTTAAATGTTTTTTCTACATACATCTAGATAGGAAAGGCTCATGAATAATGCTGGGGCAAGTGAAGTGTGCCACAGAAGCACAGGGGACTCCCCAGCATGCTCAGCAACAGATATGGAAGTGGACCAGAAGCACTTCTGGTCCAATTCTGAGTCTGCTGGGAAACATGTGCCCCCCCCACACCCCTCCCCCGCCATCCTGGCTTGGTGGCTGGTGCCCTCCCAGGTCTGGGAGTGGCACCTGGGGTCCCTCTGTGGCTGATCACCATTTCCAGGTTTGCCATGAATCACATGGAGGGCCCCCCCATGCACTCCTGTGGGACACTCCACGTGTTCCAGCATCGCAGCAATCATGAGCCATGCTGCTACCTCAAGGTATACAGAAATAACTGTTAAAGCTGTGTCTATGTCCAAATCACTGATTCTCCAAATCAGGATCGAATCTTCAGATTTGGATTTGGCTGAATTGAATCAGGGACAGTGATCTGAATCAACAGATCGAATCACTGTCCCCGATTCGGGCCGAATCTGAATCCAAATCGAATATGGCCTCCTTTGCACACTCCTACTAGTTTCATATTAGTATAGTACCAGTAATTTTGGTAATTCATTTACAGCTATCTCTAAAACAATCTAGTGGTGTAATTGCACAAACTTTTAGGTTAAGTACTATTGAAGGTCATTTGGCTACAATCTAACAGTTTTAAAACTAACTGTTCTAATCAGGGGATGACTACAGTTCAAATGCCAGCTGCATAACTTTTCAGACCTCTTTACACTGTAAAGCGAGAAAGTCAGGAAAATAATGTTGGAGAGGACAAAGAATGCTTCATGGACAGAAGTAGCTGGCAGTGTAGTCTGAAGTCAGAAAGAAGGCAGGGCAGGGCAGCACCTTATTTTATTTGTTAATTTTATCACCCGATTCTGTTTTCACTGAAATGTATTGCAAGACTCTCACTCCACTGATAGGAGGACCAGACTTCCTATACATCACACAACAGTCACTGCTGTTGAAATAATCCATTTATTTTAGTTCCGCAAATAAATTAATATTTCATTCAAACTGGTGGCCCCCATCCTTGTCTGGGTAAAAGTTAGAAATAAAGATGTCTCAAACTGTCAAAAATATATATATATATATATTCATATTAACAGAAAGAATTTAAAGTTATATTAAGTTTCCAAAATAAATATTTTAAAATGTGGCTTAGTTTTGGTCTTTGTTTCATACAATGTTCCATGCTTGGACTTTGGCAGGTTGAGATTTCTTAATCTATTGTTCAGTCTTTCAGAACATTGACAAAAATTAAAACTTCCCCTTAAACACTGAACTCAGTGTTTATTTGAAGCATTTACTGGTCCTGTTTTAAACATCATTTACAAAAACAATAAGACATCATTCCTCTACACAGCATTTGCAAATGCATTCAATTGATTTTGATACATTAAGGCCCCTGTGAGAAAAAAAAGTCTCATGTAGGTGTTTCAAACAGACTGTGTTAAACATTTCATGTGAAATATGTATTTATGAAGCTGTTCTCTCTGATTATAACAGGCTATGAAACATAATGAAACTCTCATTGTGGCACTGAAAGAGGATCATGAAATAATAATTAGGGATGTTCTCAATCTGTATTGCCTGTTACCTACTTCTAGCTGGAAGTGGTGAAAAATATCTGCTCTTCAATGATAAATATTTCCCTTTAACAAAGATTTAGTTAGATGGGCAGACCAGAACCAGATACTGTTCAACTCTGAGAATTGTAAAGTTCTCCATCCGGAAAGGAAAAATCCACAACAAACTTACAGGGTTGGTGATGTTATGCTAGCTAGCACCAAGTCCAAAAAGGGACCTCGGGGTCATAATTTACCATAAAATCAATATGAGCCACCAGTGTGATGCTACAGTTAGCAGAGCAAACAATATGTTGGCCTGCATCAACTGATGCATCTCAACAAAAACTAAGCAAGTTATTCTCCCACTCTACTTGACATTGGTGAGGCCGCAGCTGGAGTACTGCATCCAGTTCTGGGCACCACACTTCAAGAAGGTGTGGAGGAGCTTGAGAGAATCCAGAGAAGAGCCACTTGTATGATTAGAGGCCTGAAGAGCAAGCCATATGAGGAAAAGCTTACAGATACGGAACCGTTCACCCTAAAAAAGAGCACTGGGGCTAGGCAAACTACTATTCACCAAAGCACCCCAGGGAAAAACCAGGAGAAATAGCCAACCTTTTTTTTTGCTGCAACCCTAAATTGGCCACAAACAGTGTACATGTGTGTGCATGAGTGAGTGTGCATATGCATGTGTGCGCAGGCACTTCATGACCTTGATTTGGGTTGTGCCCCAAGGTTCAGAACCAATGTGCTAGAAGGTTTTAGACTGGATATAAGGAAAAACTTCTTTATGGTTCATATGACCAGACTCTGGAATAGACTCCTAGTGGGGGTGGTGCATGCACCTACCCTGGAGATCTTCAAAAGGAGACTGAACGCACATCTTGCTGGGGTTATTTGACCCCAGCAGTCTTTCCTGCCTAGAGCGAGGGGGCTGCACCTGATGATCTCATGAGGTCCCTTCCAGCCCTAAACTCCTGTGAATCTGTGAGTCTGTGAATTTCCCTTCGCAAAAATTTGGTCACAAAAAAAACCAAATCTGTGTGAAAGCTTTAGTACACATTTCAAACAAGGAACTCTGGGAGCTTGCTTTTTACCTGAAATTTGCAATTTAATCATAGATTCCCAAACTTTTGTTTTGTTTGCACTTACCAGGAAATGCTTCATTTCAATGAGGGGTGTCCTGTCCCTGTTCCACCCCAAAAAGCAGCAGCCAAATGGACAGAGCTAATTTCCATAGATTCTTGCCCTTTCCCCACCTCCAAAGCCTCTGATAAGTGCTTTCAGAGTTAATTGCTGCTTTAACTTCTTATGGTTTCTTGCAGAGGAGGAAAGTTTAATGCCCTGGGCTGCCTAGGTTGTTTTTTCTCCCCTACCACTCAGTTAAGCTACTGGTGTCTTGTCATTGGCTTGGAGGATCTAGAAGATCCCAGGTCAGTTTCTCACCTACTTCCTTCTCCATTTCCTTCTGCTTGGTCAGGAAGAGGAGGGATCATAACACAGAAGTGAAAATCCAACTTTCATCAGGCTTTATATTAAGAGCCATTAAGTCACTAGAAAGAAAGATTCTCATTAACTTGATTAGACCCATAAACACAAGTACATCTGCAGATGTAAATGAAAACATGAGGCTTTCTACCATGTTTCACATTGCTCTTAAATACTCCAGTTTTCATCTAGTTATTATACTTGTAATAAAACAAAATGGAAATTGGTTTGTAATACCTATTTATGAGTTCCCAGACAGCTACCATCATAAATTTGGTGTCACTCTTCAGGAACATGGTGCATGTCAACTAGACTGTTCAATGATATTAAAATTTATTTAAAAAAATAGAAAAATGCTATTTCAGAATATTGCAAGCCTAACTACAGTCTTCTTAAAAGCAATTTTATCTGAAACATATGGGACAATTGGATCTGCTGTTCTCATATAATCAGTTTATTGCAACAGCAAACACTTCGGTATACTGAGCTAAAGTTGATGGGGAACAGAGTTTACTACAGGAAGCAAGCAGAAAATAGCTAGAACCTAACCTGTGTTCAATAGAAATGACTTCTGGTATTTATATAGTGTCCTTAATCACTGGATAAAATGAAGAAAAAACTCCCATAGTTCTAGGGAGTTTAAAATGTAAGGGTTAGATTCTGCTCCCTTCTTGCAGTTTGAAAACAGGTCAGATTCAGAGAACATTTAGGAGCCTCTCTCACCCCACTGTAGGTCCTAGTAAGAGGACCAGGCAGAAGTTGAGAGCCTGTATTAAAGAAATCCAATTAACTGCTCCATCTGCCCTAGTGGCAAAGTTCCCTAGGTAGGAATGGCTAAAAATTAGAGCTCAGATTAATAGTTAGAGCATCGTGCAAAAGGGCGTGACACTAACTGTATCAGAAGTATGCTGTCTTTTTACTACAGACAATAAGCACCCATGGCACAACAAATTTTGGGGGAAAGGTAGTATTCAGCATGTGCCTAGAAGCAGCTGAAAAGAAAGAGACTAGAATGCCTGGATTGCCAACCCAATTGTATTTCGTTTTATGGAAATATGTTTCTTTTGCTACTTCTTTGCCAAAAATTGTGATTAAAATATATCTGTTCTTTATGCACTACAAAGTTGCCTTTGTTTTGATTACCATCCTATAAATAATCTTAACATGGCTGCCCTGTTTCTACTAAAAAAGAATCGCGCATGTTAGTGTAATTTATATGAAATATGAAGCTTAGCATATTACATACATACATTTAAGTTAATACGTTTCCTATATGCATTGGAATAATCACTGATGACACTGAAATCTTATTTGCACAGCAAATATGTTCAGTTAAAAACAATTATTTATTTTATTAAAAAAAAAACAGAGGTAATTAATACAGAAGGGAGGAGTCAGATTTTTATTTTATTTATGAAAAAATAGCATAATTCTAAATTACTTATGTAAATAAATTCAGTTGTGCTCCATTAGCACAGCCAAATGTGATTCTTTCAAAACAATATATTTAATTTGTCATCTCAAACAATGATAAATTTGATCTTGCAATAATTCAGAGGAATTCCATTTTTGACTTGAGATGATTACACATGTGTAACTTACAGAAAGATGCACTCATTTGCATACACTACTAATTTAAAGCAATCCCATCAATGCTTAGCGTCAGTGCTAAGAATTATAAAAGCTGCTTCTAATTTTAAAGAGCTTTGAATTTTATAAACACCAAAATATCTTCAAAATATTGTAGATATAAATAAGTACATTTACACACAGAACTAATACCAATAAAAAATTGCTCCCACATATTTTTGCTTTCTATTTTTTCTAGCATTTCTGGTGTCTTAAATTAAAAGCCAAAGAAGTGCCAACTACAGATTAAGATGGCTGATGGATTTGTCCAGGCATATGTTACGTACATCACCACATACAATGTACAGCAACATATGGTGTATAAGTAGGTGATGTTTTTCTCTCTCTTTCATCAGGTCTCCTGATCTCACACTGCCATATCTTTCACTGTAAGAACAAACATATTGCTGCGAACCTTCCTCCCAACACTGACGTAATTAGGCTTCATGCTAGGAGAATTCCTGCCCATGCAGACATCTCTTCCATGCCACAGACAATGAGTAAATTTGCTCCATAGGTAAGACAACAGCCTTAGGAAAGCCTTCACCCTCTGCAAGGAGGAAGGGCCATTCAATATGGTAAGCCATAGAACTGCAATCTTTGTCCCATTACTTAAATACTCTTTAAAGGCACCTGTAATGCAAGACAAGTCGTATCCAAAGTATATGACTTCATAAAGGAAACAAAAAAAGTTTGAAAAGGTAAAGTGAGTTCTGTACCCACCATATCTTAATAATACTCTGCCAAAAGTTCAGCTTGAAAGTCATCCTAGATTGCGTTAGTGCAGTGGTTTTCAACCTTTTTTTCATTTGTGGACCCCTACAAAAGTTTTAATGGAGTTGCAGACCCCTTTGGAAATTTTGAATGGGGGGGGCGGGCCACCTTGAATTGTAAGTGTGGGGTATCCACATACTTTTGATTGATCAGTCATCTTTCACAGACCCCTTAGACATAGTATGTGGATGGACCACAGGCTGAAAACCACTGCATTAGTGTAACCAGGGTTAGTAAGGCCCAGGTGCCAGCATCACCCCTCTCTCCCACAGCATCTGCACCCAGGCAGCATGGACAGCCCCACTGTGTTGCTCCTGCAGCAACAGCTGAGTGAACGGACTTTCCCTGTTTCCTGAGAATGTTTTTGAGTCCCCAGTATAGGTAGGTAAGACTCCTGCAACCACTTCCCCTGGCCTGCTCTTGGAACCAAGATCTCTTCAGTGCTCTTCCCCGCTCCACTCTCCTGCAGGATTTTCCCAGGGCACACATCCTGCTTGTTACGCCTGTGCTAGAATGTAAATTCTATCAGACAAAAACTGTGTCTTCCCATGAAGAGAGAGTTTAGCATACTGTGAATGTTATGAAAAAAAACAGAATAACAGCAGTAACCCATTGTCTAGAAACATATGACTATGACTACCATTTTTAATGCATAAATCACACTATTCCAAAAAAATAACCCCAATCAGTTAGAAATCATATTTTTTAAAAATCAGGTCATCTAACTAAAATATCTTTGGCTTGTCTTAGACTAATCCAGAAATAGAAGTATATCAATTACTTTGCCTTTAGTAAACTGTACACAGAGCTCCAGAGATGGCTTGTTTCAGAAATACATTTTGTTCAGTATTCCAAGAAGGAAAATAACATTCCTGTAAATAAAGATTTAGACCACATTGCTTCCTGAAGCTGGGCAGGCATATTCCACTGACCAAAAACCATCACTAGATATGTGGAACGTTCAGATAGCCTAATCGGCAAGCATTATATGAGCAATAAACAATATAATCTCTCCCACTTAAATTCAAATTAAATTTGCATTTAAATTAATGCAAGTCCTTTATTATGGGCATAGAAGAGACACTGATATTTGGTTCTCACCTATACTGCAGTAGAACCTGAAATAAGTCACACTGATGACAGGGACACTTATTATGAATGACTAAATTTTGTGAATTAATCACTAAGTGAACAAATAGAATTTAAAGAGGCAAGGGTAACACATCAAAAATGTTATCTGTTTCTTTATTTTGACAACCATAATTGAAACCATTTATGCCATATGCTAACACTTCCTAATATACTAATGAGCAATACATACTGCTTTGTAAAAGTAACAATACTCACTAACTCAAAATCTCACTAAGTTTTTGATATTAGATATGGGATGAAAAGTGAGAAGAGGCTGTGAATTATACACTGTTTATTTACATCAGAAAGCAAATCATGAACACAGGGTTACCTAAGAAATCAAATCACACATCTTTAAAAACTGCTATTTAGCTGGACATCTTCCTTTTAGTTTTTATCTTAAATGTAGGTTTTGGCAGAGATACCGTAAGCTAGACCACAAGGGTTGGGGAGGGGGAGGCAGACGAGCATGCACGTACCTCTTGCAGTGTCTCAAATCTCTTTGAGATGCTGCAAGAGGCACATGCAGGAACAGGAAAAGATTCCCCCTGCTGCAATTTTGCAGTGCAGGGGCAAAATTAGACCCCTGAATATCCAGGGTCTAAAAAAAACAGAGTTAAAAAAGCAGAGCAGGACATGGTCCCAGACCATGCCCTGAGGCAAACAGATGCTAGGTCCTCCACAGAGACACTCTGGCTGCCAGGGCATCTCTGTGGTTAGGCAGGCAGTGTGCCAGCAGCAGGGCTCCAGTGCCGGTAAGTAAGGGGATGGGGGGGGCTGGAAGAGCGGGGAGAGGAC
>NW_017728910.1:2996476-3009530 GCF_001723895.1 Crocodylus porosus | reverse complement strand
GGGCTTGACCCAGCCCGGCACCAGGCAGCGGCCTCCTCCCAGCAAGCGAAGAGTTAACCCCTTCCCACCACGAGCCCGCTTACCTCCGGCTGTGCTGGGGGTCGGCAGGGGGCTCGGTGGCTGCTGAGGGGGTGTCTGGGGGGCTTCGGGTGGCTTCACCCGTGCGTCTCTCACCGCTCCAGAGCCTACCTGAGTGTTGCTGACCTCCTGGTCAAGTGGGGCCAGGAGGACATGCTTTGACAGTTCAAAGCAGGCCACCACAACGGAACATCTTCCACGCTATTGCTGCCCAGATGGCTGGGCAGGAGGCACACATGGCAGTAGTGCTGCACAGATGCTAACTCTGCAACCACAGGCCACTGGCAGCTGGCCCAAAGGGGCAGATACCTCTGCTGGCTGTGCAGTCCCCATCCGAGTCTGGCAGGTGCACAGCAGGTTACAGCCAGACAGCAGCCCCCAGTTCCAGACTGCTGCAGTGGGTAGAAGGTGCAGGGAACTCTCAGGGATGCTTCAGCAGTCCAGCTGGCACAAGGGGTAATGTCCCCAGGTACCAATTGGCTGGGCCTCAGAAACTCCTAAGAGCGAGTAGCCCTGAGCTACTTGACAGGGCAGCTTTTTGTACTGATGGGGCCAGGACAGGGGAGCTTTTTATACTGCTGGGGACAGCACAGGTGCTGGCCCTGGGCTCTAGCTCCCCCTAGCTGCAGATCTGGGCGGAGGCAGGCAGGGTTATTTTGCTCCAAGTGGCACAATTTGCTCTACAATGAAGTGCATATCCGAGCATGTGAGCTAAGGCAAAAAGCCTCAATTCAAATTTGCACTACTTCTATTTAAGCTGCTGCAAGCACACGTGCTTGCATGTATGGATGTGCCCAAGATGTCCTTGGTCAAATGTAGAGGAATGAAAGGGAATTAAAAATAAATAAATAAATAAATCCAGCATTCCCCTTGGACAAGAATTTCTCATAATAGAAGTTTCTCATAATATAGGGATAAAACTGGAAAAAAGCATACAGCAATAGGCTAGTGTAGAGCTGGCATAGAAGGACTGCTTAGGGGACAGCCTCACAGGGTGACTATAGACATGCTCTGACACACTCTAATTAATCAAGTCTGCCAGAGCGATCTAATTAGAATATTCCAGGGTCCCTTGCCATCATGTGTATGAAGTGTTCTATGTTTCAAAATGGCCATGGGGGTTTAGTTAAAGCACCTCTACAACCATTTTGAAATGTGGGATACTTAATACACATGATCGTGAGGCATTTTAATTAGCGAGGCTTTGCAGGAACCACTCTAATTAAATGCTTCCACCCCTCTCCCCAAGCACAGATATAGACACCTATGGAAATCATGGTGGAACACTGGTGCAGCTCTACACCAATCTCAGCTCAAGACTGTTGAGTAAAAACCACAGTGCATATGCAGAAGGCACAAGCCATAGGCATAAGGCCAGGTCAGGTCTTATCTGGCACAACTGTAGTTTAACTACATTGGTAAGGTGGGGAAATGTCATTAAAGCCAATGACATTGCATGTGTGAAGAAACTGGTGATGGACCAGAATCAGATAATTTTATATTTTCCTATAATTTTTTTTAAAAATTATGCAAAAATAAATTGGTAATGATTTAATATGGTAAGGAACTTTTTAAATACATTTTAAAAAATAACTATAAAGGGGGCAAGTCTCTTGTAAATTTGTTTTGAAAATGGAGTAAATACAACCCTGGTTGGGAATGGATACTGAAATTAGGCATCTTGTTGTAATACATAGTGCACCCCTGACATACCAAACTCCTGTAAGCTAGAGGTGCTTAACCTCTGGATAGCACTGGTGGGGGTTCTGCTGATCTAAGGATACTAAAAGTACATTGAATGGCCTAATAAGTGACCTGCCCAGCCCACACAAAGAGTCTGGAACAAAACAGGCTATAAATCAGATCTCTTAGAGAGGCAGTGTGGGGTAGTGACTAAAGCAGTAGGCCTTGGCTTGGGAAACCTGGGTTCCCTTTCCAACTCTGCCACTGGCTGTCCCAATGGCCTTCAATAAATAACCTTTTGGCTTTGTGCCTCAGTTTCCCCTTTCTAACCATTTTTCTACACTTAAAGAGCAAGATCATCCTTATTCTGCCAAGGTTCTAACTTAACTGCAATTACTCAGAAAAAGTAACTTGCTAGTACTATGCACAGCTGAAAGCCATGACCATAAAAGCAAGCAATATGCTAAGAGGCATACGGAAGCAGCGGAGAATAATACACAAGATATTGTAACTATTATGTAAATGTCAAAAATCACTATCTGATGGAAGGGAAGGCCCAGTGAAGTGTCAGTTTCTCCCATCATGAAAAATGGGATCTGGAGAGATGGGTGAAGAGTATGCCAAGGAACGGAGAAAAGCTCTGATATTAAAAAAATAGACAAAACAAACCTCCCCCCCCCCCCCCCCAAAGAAAAGATTGAAACTTTTTTTTACCTTAGAAAAAAGACAAAGAGCAGCATAGTAAAAGTACTTTGAAAAATGAAACATCCAGAGATAGTAGCTCAAGTGCTTTTGCTTTACTTGCATTGTTACACAGTGAGGATACATTCTATAACTTTGAAAGGCAGCACATTCAAAACTGAGAAAAAGGAAACTCTCACACAATGCATAATCAGACATGGAAAGTATTGCTACAGAATGTCACTTGGGCCAATAATTTCCAAATGTTAAAAAAAAGATCAAGAGATCAGATGTTTACATAATCAACAAGGAAACCCAGGGTTATAACAGTTAAGACTAATGAAAATCTTGGAAGGGATACTAATGATATGGGTTCTGGATTTAAGTCAGGAAAGGAGCTTCCTAGGTGGCAGATTGTCCCATCTCAGCTTTCTGTGACTTTTTCTCCACCTTCCACTAAAACACTCCGTGATGGCCTTGGCCCCTGATCTGTCATAAATTAGACAAAATGCAGGTCTAGATTGACCACAGGTATGATCCACTGTGGCAGCTTCCACATAACCTAGAATAACTCCATATCTTAAATATCCCATGTCATTAGTTTCTCTAATTTTTAAGCACTTATTGCCTGCCCTTATAATTAAGAAATGATGTTATTCAAACAGAAAAGGAAGAGAACATGTCATTTCATAAGAAACTATATCAACTGCTGGCACTAAAACAAGCAACATTCAGCCTACCTTGCAAAGCCACACACTGTGATAGTCTCTCTTGCTGAAAAGAAATCATTAAGAAAGTCATAATCATCACATTTTATGAATTCATGCAGAGATAAAATCTCTTTAGTTTCTACTCATTATAAATCTCTACATCCTTTGTCCTTTTTACACACTACAAAGCCATTCAGAGTATATGTTCTGTAAAAGACTGAACTGGAAAAAAAAAGCATCAATTAATGCTTAGCTACCTGTAGCTAAGCATCTTCTTAAAAGCACCCCAAAATGCCAAACTATATTAACTCTTGCCCCAGCACAGCATGCATATGGTAAGTTAGTTTAAGTATGTTAAAGCAGTCTTTATGCTTCATACTTTTCCTCATTTGAAAAACATGTTAACCACTTTCAATTTACAAAAGCTCTTTACACGTCATGTTTTCAGAGCCTTCTTGCTCTGAATCCTGTACAAAGGCATTTAAGCTAAAAAATTTCATCTCTCTTTTCCCTGATATTTTTATTCTGCTTTATCATAAAACCAGCCTGTTTTGTATAAGGTTATTTTTTCCTTAATGCAAAGGGGACACAGAAACAAGCAATGCCCATATGTAGTCACTTGGGTGATTAATGTACTATTTCTATATTGTACTGCATGTACCCTATCAATGACAAACTGGGTACTCCTACACACATCTTTCTAATACACTGGAGGCTACAAGAATTCTCTAGTAACTAGAAACCATTTTTTCTTAACATTAAATCTCAGGAGCCACATCATTATTACCAGGTCATGTGCAAGTTACTTTGATGTTGCTGAACACTTACCCAAAAACCATATGCACGTCTAAAGAGATGCATGTCTGTGTATATTTACATGGAGTAGCTACAGATAATTTCTATCAGTCCAGTGCAAATTCTGTGTAACAAATTCCTTTGGAAGGAATGCACTATCCTTTCTTATGGACCATTTGTTAATCTTCAGGCATTCTGCATGACATGTATTCATCTTATTCTTAAAGGGTACCTGAAAGAAGACTGATATTCAAGACTGGTTACTTAAGAGATCAGAGTCTTCATTGTTGTTATGTCAATTTTGGTTTACATCTAGTCAGCTTTTCCCCAAAACTCGGGTACTTTAAAGCCTGTGGGCATGAAGGAATAGCCAGGGAATCAAGACAGAACCTCTCAATTTTTCTCCAGGGTCTTTTTTTTAAGTGGGTATCTATCTAATAAGGTTAAGAAAAATAACTTTCCAAATATGGCCCATCCATAACTGATGCAGTGATACTTGACCTAGTCTGCAGAAAGGCTAGATTAATTGCTGAGGAGGGGAATACCCCATTCATTTCAAAAGCTGACAACTAATGTGCCAGGGACTTGCTCCATCCAGTCTGGATGAGCAGCCCTTTTGGTTTAGTTTCTAACTTGGTATGATAAGGATGAAGGGAAAGGCTCTTGCATTTTGAAAATCAGGATTATTAGCTTCCCCAGTAGAGAAGCACTGTAGCTGCCTCAGGTTCTACCTGTTGCTGAATCTTGGGAAAGTTGAAGGGAAGAGGGAGAAACTTTTAGAAGTTTAGGAAATACTGCAGTGATGTGTTTCTAAATTGCAGAAATAGGCTGGAAGAGATTTTTTCATAAATTCTATATACAATATATGCCCATTCCTGTTTCAAAAATGCATTATAACATCAGACAGAAAAGGAAAAATCATTTCAAGGTATTCCTGATGTCGCTAAATGTACTTGCACATCTCAGAGAGAGTGGGAGTGGAATGGGGGAAGGAGCACGATGCATTGACATCTGCAGAGATAACTATGCTGCTGCTGCAGAGGGAGAGGATGACAGGAAGGGAGCCAAAGGATAAAAGACTGATGTTGTTCTTATAAAAGCTGGAGCCAGTCTGTGTCAACACAACTCCCCCTCTTGCTCAATAAACCACCCCCCTCACTGGGTTCCTGGGCCACTGCTATCTGTTTCCCATGTTAAGGCTATAGGAAAAGGGAGGCAGAGAGGTCAAAGAAGTTCTGCTCCCAAATGGACAATTCTAATTTCCATCCCAACAGTGCAAATCAGGAGTAACTCTCTGAAGTAACTGGGCTCTGAGCCCACCCTCCTGCTCTACCTGGCCCCGGATCCTGCACAGCTGGATTCTGCTGCACTGATATGTCCGAACAACAGTATTTCAGTCCAGACTGGAACAGCAGTATAAAAATTACACTCAAATACTTAAACTCCAATTGGGTTTCAGAACACAAAAGTATTCACCCTTTTAGAGGAAGGTATTGTTATTGCTGCTGTTAGAACAACTCTATAAAAAGCTGCTTCCCTTCTTGCAGAATTCATTCACTGCATCGACAGCCGAGGAGAAGATGGGCTTTTGTTATGTTCGTCAATAAAGCCAATGTGGGTGCCTGCCAAAAACACGCAGTGCTGCCTGTATTGTATAAGCAAGGAAGGAATTTATTTCATCTCCATACATCTGATTGTTCTTGGTAAGTCTGTGTCTGCCATCACACACACACATCTGTGTGCATTTCACTGCTTTAGCAATTAAACATGTCAAAAGACTCTGTCTCAAAAAAAACAAAACAAACCCAGAACAAAACAAAAAAAAAGAAACCTAATAGCCACAGCCACTAATATACTATCAGGCTCTGTAGATTCAGTCACAATAGATACATAAAAGTTTTGGCTTTTAAAGCTGTTGCTGTGACTACCTCTGTTGCTATCACAGCTATGTCTGGGTCACTGGGGCAATAGTGAGAAAAACAATGCATTGCACAATGTGATATCATTGGCTACTAAAGAAAAAGGAAGGTTTTAATGAGATTCAGTTTCTTCTCGATTTAGGAAGCAGTGCTAACTCAGTGCTAAGAGGATGCATTGGCTTGCTCCAGTGAGCAAGTTATCAAGCAAGAGAAAGGTCTTCTGGTCCTTTCCTCCATCAGCTTCATGCAAAAACAGAGATTACAAAAGCTGAAATCCAAAATAAGGAGCACATATCCAGCTGTGATATCTTTAGAAACACAGCAGTCCCCTGAGCCATCAAGGCTGGTCCCAACTGCACTTGCAGGCAGTTGTTTATCCAAGGAATCCCCAAAATCACCACTTAAACCCTCATACACAGCTGCAAGGCAAAAAACCAGGAACACCAAGGAAACCCTATAACAAAAGCGGAGATGAGCACTGCACATCCCTTGCCACCTCAGTGACAGGGCACAGAGGAAGCTGTGATACATGCCTGACTAATCCAGACAGAACAACACTCCACCTAACTGTAGAGCACCTAACTGTGACTCAGTGATGGAGGAAGTTAAATTACCTTTGTGCAGTAAATAGGCTCACTACCAGAAACCCCCCACAGACTAAGGATGGTAATCCTTCATTTCTGAATCACCAGACAGGAAATGCAAAATCAAATGCCTTTGCACTGAATTCACTGAATCTGTATTTGTATATCCTGGGCAAAGATTATGGAATTAACATTCACACAGTAGCTGCTTGACTTGGGGCACATTAGAAAAAAAGCCTCCATCAGAGATAAGATTTCTAGTTTAATTGCTTCAGTTATGTTAGCTCCTCCCAATTTTCTTTTAACTCTGATATTCCATTTTTTTTTCTCCTTCTGTCCATAATAGAGCTGGGATTATTGGTAAAATGACAGAAATAGTCTTGGAGTTTGGTTGAGAATGTAGGGCTATTCCACTAACTCTGGGTAGGACTTATTTTGGAGATCAGGAAGAAACTGTTTGACAGTTTCTTTGTGCTTTTAATACAGGTATTTGAGACTGTAGAGAATCTGAGTACTTTACAGTGACCTAAGAAACCTCTGTTATATTAGCCAAAATACTTGTGAAAATCTGTTGTTAGTCAGTACAACTAGCTGGTGAATGTGTATCACAAGTTTCCCCTACCTCATTCATAGACTAGTTAGAGTAGACTATGAATTATAGTGAGTTATTGTCTCTTCCCCAGGACATTGGCTCCTTAGCTCAGACTATCACAACACACAGTTGTAACTCTGGAGTCAAGAACTGTTTATCACACATGCGCTACTACTAACATTTGTACTTACGTATTTGTTAATACAAAAATCACAGTATGTTCACACACACACACTCAGTCATTAAAACTGAGCTAACATCAGCACCTTAAATTCATGTCCTATGAATTTAGGAGGAAAGAAATGGCTTTTATATTTGAACCATTTCATTGGAAACTACAAAATTCATGCAGTAAGATTTAGTTTCTTGTTTGGATACAGCATGGTAAAGATCCTTTCTTTTCTCTTCTGAAATCTCTTGAGACCAGCCACTGAAATGACACTTCATCCAAGGATTGCATACAACTCAGGGGAACCTATTCTCACAATTCTTTTAGAAATACAATCTCGCAAGAACATTTCAATAATTCTAATACCTTAGAACCCAAACTCCACCAAAGCTATGGCCCAAACTCCTAGCATTTGATATATATTAGATTGTATTAGAATAAAACCTGAACTATCTAAATTACAGCAAAGTCTACTTTCTTATCCAATGGATGAAAATCCTTTCTTCCCAAATAGCCTGCATACTACATTCACACCAGGAGGCTGCTACCTGGTACATATTACAACACTAAGAATAAGACAAATAATGGCCATAGACCTCAGGCAAAACCTCATCTTGCAGAAGTACCATGACATCTAATGTCACATAGAGCAGATAAAAGGTAAAATGTTATAGTCTTTATTAAGATGTACATGAAAATAGTCCAACTCTTTTCTTGTGTACTTCAATTAGATTGTATTAGCAAGATACAGAATTCAGACATTTTACTATTCTGGGATGGAAGTTATAATATTTGCCTAAGGTCTATCTTTGATTACAGCATATATAATTTTTTTAAAAAAATCTCTGTTTAAGAAACATATACAGACCCAAATTTGAAATAAAATTTTAATCTTACGATCAAAGTACCCCAGTGCACAGTCACATCTTTTTGGAAAACTGGAGGCAAGATTTAAGTTTTGCTTTTGTTTGAGTAACAAGACATAAAACCAGGGACACTCCATGTAATGTGGTAATGTTTTTTTCCTTTTCTCTTTTGACACTACTCAGCTTCTTTCTAAGCCACCTTTTTCTACACATAAGATTTATTGGGCATTGTGGTGTAGTTTCTTCATTCACTGAATCTTGCCTTCACACACATATTTTCACTGCCTTTTTAGCATACAGGCAACATAAACTACCTTATAAAGACTGCCAATCAGAATGCCCTGATGGGTATGCATTCACACATTCTTCTATCAGAAAGCCAGTTTCCTTCCCAAAGAAAATGGCTTTCTGTCAGACCAGATCATTTGCATTCTAGCTGACAAGGTTTGTCTTGTTTCAGAGCTTTTGTTTTACATGACAGTGTCCTTTCAGATTAACACAGAGATCTGGTATGTTGCTCTAGGGTAATACAAATTGCATTGTAACAAAAGCTGGAACTGTTAATAGTATTTCCCCTACAGTCAGATGGAAAAGACAACTGAATGCATTTTTTTTAAATTGCTCTGTTGTAATTTTAATTGATGCTTGAGATGGAACAATTTAGGGTGATTTGATTTTACTTCGCAAAATTTCAATCCTGTGTTTAATTTGCACGCATAAAATCCATACCGATCCTGATTTCAGTGGTGAATTTAAGACCTATACTGAACGCACAGACAGAAGTGACAATTTTCAACCAAGCTGGGCCCTGAAAGTGCTCTACAGTCATGATCAAACAGAAGTGCACAGCTGCAGGCACCTTAAAGGGGCCTGATCCTGCAACAAGCAGAACCCTCATTGCATGCTCCCAAATGGAACGTCTTCAGTAACTTGAGTCTGCGCTGCCTCCTATCTTCAGCACTATTTTCAGAATGGGAGGGGGAAAGGGAGCAGAGGGAATTTAGTTTGGGATTTTTTCAGCCAGTGCTGGAGGGTGGAGTGGGTGGATTGGAGCCCCCCACCTAAGGGAGAAAGGGGCACCCACCCCACCCTCCACAATGCTGTGAGGCATAGCTCTGAAAAATGGAGCCCACCTTAGGAGGGGCTCCAATCCACCTGATCCACTCTCCAGCACCAGCTGGAGAACCCCTAGAATGAACTCCTTCCACTCCCTTGCTCCCTCTCATTCTGAAAACAGTGCCAGGCCAGGGGAGGAGGGGCAAACATACAGGAGACTCAAAGCCAGTAGCTTTCTGTGGGGTCCAGGAGATCGTTGCAACTCATGGTGCTTTCTTTAGAGTGCTATGAGTTATAGCAGGGAACTGCTCCTTTGTCTGCATCTACAAAGAGTAAATTTTCAAGTTCCAAGTCTCCACCTCCCACAATCCCAACTACAACAATAACAGTCTTTCTGCCACATCTTGAATACTGTGTACATTTCTGGTCTTCACATCTCAAAAAGGATTTAGTAAAATTGTAAAAGATATGGAGAAAGGCAACCAAAACAATGAGGGTATGGAGCAGTTGCCATACCAGGATACACTGAAATGACTGATTCATTAGTTTGGAATTGAGAAAGCTGAGGAGGAATATGATAGAGGTGCACACTCTTCATAATTTTATAGACCAAGTGAACAGGAAACTGCTGTTCACCAGGCCCACAATACTAGAACTAGGTGACACTCACTAAAATTAGAAGGTGATAGGTTTAAAAATTATAAAAATAATTATTGTGGATTTCCTTGCATTTTTCATCCTGGAGGACTTTAAATATTTTTTGCCACTTCTTATATTTCCTAATTCCTCAGAATACAGCCCCTTCCCCCACCTCTGACACATACTTTGTTCCATTCTGTAGAAGTATTCTTTCCTCTACTGACCCCTAGGAGCTTGTGGTGGGGGCTTTCCTCTTATTCTTGCATTCATTTCCTTCCTATTAACAAGCAGGACATCCTGAATATTTCACTTATAGTTGGTGCCCTTACTTTCTGTCATAAAGTTGTCTTCATTGTAATGTAGTGATTTTTTTATCTTTAAGCGGAAGTATTTGATTATGAAGATGATGGCTCTATAAGTTTCCAATGGAACTAGCTCACTGTAGAGTTGGTTCTGAAGAAGTTTGCACAATATAAAATTGTCCACTGTTCCTTAAATCAATAGACAGAATACTTGGCTTACACAGATATTCAGAAACCACCTTGACAATCAAAAAGTTTGCAGGGGAATCGATTTAAGTTACACAGTTTTCTGTATGTGTTGTAGCTTAGATTGTTAGCAAACAGAATACACATTTGCCATTTTTGCAGAGGGGTGCAAATCTTAGACAAGGTACTGCCATTTTTAAACCAGTATGTGTGCGCCAAACTTCTGTTCTGTTAGAGGTCTAAACTTATACTGGTAAAAGTGTAATGTCTGTACCTGGGTTTAGAGAGAAGCCTCACATTCTTTCTTATTTCCTGTCTGTATGATTCATCCAGTGTTTCAATCCTAAATGTTCCAGGATAAAAGTCTGCCAATGAAAAAAATGCATTTACAGAAAGTAATACAAGACAACAACGTTTTTCATTTATGGTATACCCACTCAATTTCTGTTATCTTCAACTTCAATAACAAAAAACATTAATAATTGCTATCCCTCTTGAGGTTACAGTTAGTGCAGAATAGATGGTCTAATTAGTTTCACATTAGTCATTTGTACTAGGTCATTGGGAGCCAGTCAGTCCAAAATATTCTCATTAGTATTAGCTGACCGATAGAAGGACAATGACCGCAAGGACTGCATTATTTCTCTTCACAGTGTTAAATTCTCACCTCCAATTTTCTAGCTCTTCAGATGGATCAGGCTGCTAATTTAAATTTTCCTATTATACCAATAGCTACCTCAGAGGTTAGTTTAAAAAGGGGTGTCTGTATACGTATCCCACACCCACTTCTTCTCTACAGCCAAAAGCTGGAATACTGAGGCTTGGTTCATTTTCGTGCCAGTCCTGAAGTAAACATCACTATGAACTGACTTGACTACATGGAAAATACATAGAAAACGTGATAAAATTGAAAATGGTTACCCTAAAATGTATATGATTTAGTAACAAGTAATCTCTTTTCTCTATAGTTTGTGAATCCTTCTTCAGGAGGGATATCATTTTCTATTAAATTCTCTGGGAGTTTTTCCTATGGGAAGGCTTAAGTCCAAATTAAAAATTACTCTCTGGAAGTATAACGGGGATCACACCCTATATAGTACACTTCTTGAAAATCCCTTTTGCCCTTTTAGAAGCCTGTGACACTTATGCAATTTTGTGGAATGCCGGTTGTTTTTTTTTCCAAATCATCAGTCAAAGATGAAGTGTAATTGTTTTTTCTCAGGATCCAAATATTTCCTGAAGCCTCTGCAAAATCTAAGCACATCTAACACATACGTTAAACAAAGATCTTGGATGAGAGGACTGTATTGTGATAGCTTTCAAAAGAATAATTCTGTTACAGGTCCACCAATTTTAAACCAGCCACAGCATCAACTCCTATTCACCCACCTTATCTACTCATGAGATACAATATAGAATAATATGAAATAAAAAATGTAAAAGTCAACAAAAGACCTGAACTTTGTACATGACTTACTACCGGGGGGAGGGGGTCAGGAGTTATTAGACCATCTGAACCCATATTAGTATTTGAGTTTCATTTGTGGTATAAATTTTGGGGCAGAAGCAATTCATGCTAACTGGGTATTTTTGTTTTGTTGGCTTTATGTACCACGAGCAAGGGTATAGTGGGCTTCATGAAGGAAAATGTTTTACAGTAGTATCTGGAGAGTTTGTTCTGATAATTTCTCAGTGGGTGTGTCAACACATGTGCTCTAATGCACAGTAGACACTTACTGTGCATTAAAGCATCAGATAAAAAAAACCATGACATTACACTAATGTGCAGTAAAAGAGTCTACTTTGCACTGTCGTTAAAAAGTGTGCAGATGTGCTATTAAACATTAGTACAAACTAATGAGCATTAATATAGTACCTCATGTTGGAGATACTAAAATTAATACGCATTAGAAAAGGCACATTAATGGACATGTAGACATGTCCAGTTTTCCTTAGAAATAATGTTTTAGGGAGAACCTAATGAGATCATGAAAAATGTTAATAGAGATCTACTGAAGGTAACCATTAGAAGAGAATGACAGAATACCTACAAAGTCTTGCAGACATTTCTTTCCGGAGGCACCAGAACTTTCCATGTTAGGTCACCATTAAAAATCTATTCTGACAAAGAAAGTGACCAGAGTAAGGGAAAATAATAGTATCCTATCAGATTTCATATTATCAAGGGATTTCCACTAAAAGTAAACTTCCAGGAATAGACAAACCATGAACCCGATCCAGACATCCCTGAAATTAATGGATGACTCGGTTTTCATTGGGAATTGAATTAATCCTAAATGATATGAAGTGATGAGCTTCACTAGAACTGCATCAACACAGAAGCATCCAATTGCTCCAAGGATAATTAAATCAAAAAGTTAATGACTGAATACTGAATAATGGGGTGCATCCACATGAGTGTGCATGTGCATCTTGCAGCATCTCAAAGGCCTTTGAGATGCTGCCAGAGGCACATGTGGCAATAAAAAAAACATTCCCTCTGCTGCAAAATTTGCAGTGTTGGGGGTAAAATTAGACCCTTGGATATCCAGAGATAAAAAAAAAAAACTGTGAGGGAAAAAAGTGGGGCATGGCATGGTCCTGGACCATGCCCTGAGGCAACCAGAGGCTTGGTCCTCAACAGAGCCATCCAGAGTGTCTCTAAGGCTGGCCCTCGCCCCGGTGAGGAAGCACACTGCCTGCCAAAGCATTGGCAGGCAGTGTGCCAACTGCAGAGAGGCTCCTGCCAGTAAAGTAGGGGATAGAGGGGACTGGAGGAAGAGGGAGAAGACCA
>NW_017728910.1:2989548-2996196 GCF_001723895.1 Crocodylus porosus | reverse complement strand
CATGGAGGGCTGCAGGAGCCAGTAGGGGATGGGGTGAGTGCCAGGCAGCCGGGGCCAGGCCCACTACCCCACACTGCCCTATGCTGTAAAGTGCCTCAAGGCTGGGGTCAGCAGGGCAGCCATTGTGGGGGGATGGAGGAGTGGGTGGGCAGACACTAGGGGGGCTGGGGGTTCAATCAGGGGCAGGGGCTGGGTGGAGCAGCCATGGAGGGCTGCAGGAGCCAGTAGGGGATGGGGTCAGGTGGAGCAGAAATCTGGGGGGCTGGGGAAGCAAGCTGGAGTGGGGAATGTGGGTCATGTAGAAGGGGTGGTGGCCCCTGTTGGGGGGCTGTAACTCCTGTGGGGGGGCAATCCATGAGCTGTTCAGGAGGGCTGCGCCCTGCAGGGGGCAGAGGACCCACCCCTTCTGAGCAGTCCTCCTGCACAGTCCCTCCACAATCTACCAACACCTACCCACACCCCACCACATCCCTCCACAGCCACCCACAGGGATTTTTCAGTTTTCAGATAGGGAACACCAGAATTCCTGCTAGGGAGGCAAGTGGCAGGACCCAGGAAAAGGAGCCTGCTCAGAGCTGGCACCTTGGACCCAGCTGGAGTTGTCTGACCTCCTGGTCTACTGGGGCCAGGAAGGCATGCTTTGACAGTTCAAAGCAGGCCACCACACTGGAAGCATCTTCCAGGCACACATGGCAGTAGTGCTGCACAAAGGCCAACTCTGCAGTCTACTGGCACCTGACCCCATCCAGGTCTGGCAGGTGCGCAGCAGTTCACAGCCAGGCAGCAGTCCCCAGTGCCAGGCTGCTGCAGTGAGTAGACAGTTCAGGGAACTCTCAGGGATGCTTCAGCAGTCCAGCTGGCACAAGGGGTAATGTCCCCAGGTGCCAATTGGCTGGACCCCAGAAGCTGCTGAGAGCAAGTAGCCTTGAGTTACTCGACAGGGCAGCTTTTTGTACTGATGGGGCCAGGACAGAGCAGCTTTTTCTACTGCTGAGGACAGCACAGGTGCTGGCCCCAGGCTCTAGCTCTCCCTGGCTACAGATCCAGGAGGAGCCAGGCAGGTTATTTTTTCCCAAGTGGAACAATTTTTCCCACACCAAAGTGCATGTCCAGGCACGTGCACTAAGGCAAAACCCCATGGCTCAAATTTGCACCACTTCTATTTGAGCTGCTGCAAACACACATGCTTGCATGTGTGGATGTGCCCATGGTCTGTTAGCCAGAGGAACTCACTCCAGAATTAGCAGATGAATCCAAGGGTTTTAACAAAGATTATTTTGTGTTCCAGTATAATTTCCAATAGTATTTAAATAGTAGTACATTTAAATATATTTACTGCCTATAGGTCCCAGCTGAAATTATTGGTGCTGGTGTGTTGTACGTAATTCCAAACCCAACGAGTTAACAATATGAATAGAAAAAGCAAATAAAGTATTATCATCACCATTCCCATTTTAAAAGGGCCCTGACAAATTAAGGGTGTCTCTGCTGATATTTACTATAGAACTTGTGGTTATCCACAACCAGCCCAAGCCATCTGAGCCACCCTGTCCTGCCTAGAGTCTATACTAAAACACATCGATAGTGTGCTTCTTGTTTGCAAAGCAAAGCCCTTCCGGGAATTGGCCTTCAAATTACTTGTCTCTTTTTGCAGACTTGACTGTATTTTGTAGACAGTAGAGAAAAGAAATGGAATACGCAAGAGAGAGTAGTGAGGAACATGGAATTGTGGGATTGCTCCCAATGGATTTTCTGTGCATGTGAGTTGCAGATAAAACATAACCAACTTGGCCAAAATCATAGAGGAATTATATGGCACAGCCAGGAATAAACTCATCTCTCAAGTTCTATGCTATAACCAGTGAATTAACCTTCCTCTTAAACAGAACAGGGAAACCTACAGTAGAAAAGCAAAAAAACTGTTTATTTTCCTCTAGCTCATGGGCAATGTAACTAAGGTTAACAAAATTTACAACATGGTTTTTAAAGTTTATTTTCTAGGGTTATTCTGGTAAAGTACAACACCAAAAACATTTAAAACCATGAAGTACAATGAAGAATTGCCACTAGTCCAAATTGATACAGTACCATATCTAAACCCCTGGTACTGTAAGAGTTCTGTGATATGATATTACATGCTTGGGCTGAGAGGCTCTATGGTAGCATGTAACTGATTAATGTGACTTCAGGACATTAGGAAGAAGAAAAAAGTTTGCTTTTAAGCTGTTTATGTGCTACAAGTTCATTTTACACTAATTAATTGGGATGTTCAGGACATGTTACTGAAATAAATTAATTATAGGCAAGTTCTTGCAGGTCATCTGTAAGAATACCAAGCAGGAAAATCTATTTCATACTTCTCATTAACATTTGACTATATCATAAAAATCTAGGAATGAAAAAATAAATAAAATAAGTTGTCCAAGGCTTTCTATTCTCCCCTGGTTACATGCTTTTGAAAGCTTACATGTGGTGTAGTGCTGTATTTTGACTTCTGGCAAGTGTGGTTGACAGTAAAAAGGGTCGCATTCAGTTATATATAGGACCTAGGAGGGCCTATGTCAAATCCCCTTCTAACACAGGCATTCACAAAATGTATCTTCTTCATTAACTGATTAAGATTCATATTAAAGCTAGCTAGATTCCTTGCCCCCCATTGGGAAGCTGTTCAAGAACCTCACTCTTCTGATGGTTAGACAATTTCTAATTTCCATGCTATAATTTATTCATTGCCTGTTTATGCCATTTACTTTTGTGACAATGTTGCCCTTTAGTTTAAACAGACCTTTTGCCTCTCTGGTGCTTACCGCTTTAATATATTTATAAAGAGGATCATATTCCTTTATGAGCTTTTGTTCAAGAAATGGCAGAGCAGTTAAGGTGTTTTACTACAGCCCTGAAGGTAAAAGTTCTATTCATACCAAAGAGCCACCCCCAGCTGACCCAGCTGTAAATGAGTACCAGGTCATTAGGGCTGGGAAGCCAAAGTGATGCTAATCATACCACTTTCTTGTGTGCTCTTGGCTACAAAACTACTGTGCCTAAACCACAATTGCCCAATGGGCCATTAGATTTGGGAGAACTTTAGTTGAAGCAAGCCAAGCTTAATTAATCTCCTCAGACAAGATCAGCTCTCCATTCCATTCATCATTTTAGTCTTGCTTCTCTATACCTGTTGCAGTTTCAATTCATTTTTCCAGTGGTATATTTGTCAGTGTATCAGAACTACATGCTTCATTCCAGCTGATGTAGTACTATTAACAGAGCTGCCTATTGGAAATACCTTATCTGATGCAGCCGAAGATCTCATGAGCCTTCCTCAAAGATGCACCATATTGATGACTCATATGCATCCTGTGATCAACTATCACACTTTTCCCATGTCATTCCTCAATGAGGACATTTCAACTTCTAGAAATTCTTGTTCTTTACCCATAAGTACATGATCTTACATTGTGTACTGTTAAATTCTATACCATTTTTATTACCCCAGTCCTATTCTTTTGTGCTGTAATTTTTAAACAAAATAATGGGAAAAAAAACCCAGACCCAAAACTGATCCTTGAGCAACTCCATTGGTAGCCTCACTCAAGCCTGATAGTTTCCCTTTCGTCATAACCCATTATCATTTCCCACATAGCCAATTTTTTTTTACCTACCTTACAGTTTTTGTACTAACCTGATTATCTCCACCTTAACTAATCATCTTCAGTGCAGCACGGTATCAAATTCTGCAGCGAAGCACAGATAGCTTGAATTTACTGCATTTACTTTATCCAGAAAATCAATTATCTTATCAAAGAAAAGTATGCAACCCTGACACAATCTACTTTTGGTAAAGTCACATTGCATTTTATGCTATTTTCCATTTATCTCTATGTCTATCATTATAATTTCTTTCCAAATTTGTTCACAAGCCTTGAATACCAGAGAGGTCAAGCACATGGGTTTGCAGTTGCCTGGATTATTTCCCCCTACATCCCCTTAAAAATATAGTTGCTGTCTTTTCTATTCTCCAGTCATGCAACCCCCAATTTAAGAAATGTATTAAAAATCTTACTTTTGAACTTATGATTTCAGGTGCTTGTCCTTATAGAGTTTTGGATTTAAGCTTATTTAGTCTCCCCAGGTAGAGTGTATTAAACTCTATGAGTTTTGCTTCCACCTTGAATGTGACAATTTCCCTTCTATGTGCCCTAATCCCCAGTAAGTTTTGCTCTTATGCTTAACCATCACTGTCCTTACTGAAAACAAACACAGAGCATTAATTCAGTTATTGGGCCAACGCATTCTGAAAGGATAAATAATTCTGGCTTGAGCACCCACTTCAATACCAAGGAAAATAAATTTCCCTGCTTGGTGCTGCTGATAAACAGTACTTTCCAATTTAAGAATGGGAAGCTCAAAGGTTTCAAACATTATTTTTTTCAAAAAAAAATATGATGAGGTTGAAGGAAAAGCAGTCACAAAATAAAGTTGGGAAAGCCAGCAATTAATAAATTAACAATCTCTATTAGGCAAGACTCCCACTCCCCTGGCTATTTTGACAATATTCCTAAACTTGACCTTCCTCTCACAACTGCGAGTGGCTAATGAGGCAATGGCTCCTAGCATTAGCTGTTTTCTTTCTCTCCTGTTTGCTGTGCAGGGTTAGCAGAGTCTGAAAGTTAGACAGGTCTCTCATTTGCCCTTAGGGAAGGTACCACCTCCTTGGTCTCGAACCTCAATCCCAGCTGAGGTCGTTACGGTTGTGGGGAAAGATAGAGAGATTCTTAATGAAAGCTCTCAATGAGCCTGCAACTTTCTGCTTCTTCAGCCCAGACTGTCTCAGGCTCAAGCTGGCTCAAAACTACATCACAGTAGCGTAACTAGGAATGGGAGACAGGGATCTGCTCTGGGCACCAAGTTAGGAAGGGCACTAATATCACCTCCCATTCCACAGAGTCTGCACCCTGGCAGCATAACCATGCCAGGAACTCAGAACAGTCCCTGGCTACTGTTCCTTTAAGAGTAACAAGGGAGCAGGCAGAGCAGACTAGAGCATGCAGCAGAAGCAGCAACAGCTCAGCTTGAATTTTCCATGGTATAATTTAGACTGCTGGGCCCCTCCATGCTTTTGGAGCCACACCGCCCTTCTCAAAAACTGCATACTCCTCTCCCTGCTCTCAGAACCACCCTCACACCCCTGTTCTTGGAACCATGGGTGCACCCCCCTGCTCGGGCAGCTGTGTGCCCACCACCCCCCAGTCTCCCAGGCTAGGGACAGAAATTACGCATAAACCTGTATAAGTGATCAGAAACTGTTTCAGATCTGTAACACAACAGAAGTTCAAGGTAAATAAACTGCTTTCAAAATGACTGAAACTGGCTTAAGATAAACTTGGATGAATGTAATATCAGATTTCACTGATTTAGGTTAACTTGGTTTATTGAACTTCTGTCCCAGATCCAAGTTAACTCACAGTTCCCTAGTATCTCAGGATGCTTTGCACCTTTGCCACAAGTTCCCCTTGCAGGGTCGGTGGGCTAGACTTGGACCAAGCTGTCTGCTCCAGGCAAGCAGGGAGGTGTGCTCTAGCACCCCTCAGCTTCTGGCCTGGGCTATGCAGGCATGTGGCTGCATTTCCAGAATAAAAAGTGAATGTCTTCACTTGCTCATAGGTTCAATCTACACATCTTAGACTAACCTGAAAATATTGAAAATTGATTCAGCCTCAGGCTTTTTGACTACCTGTACTTATCTCCGTAGATTTTGCTCTGGGTCCCAAACTCTGCTTCGTATACCACTGCTACCTTAACAGAGATAAGAGAGAGAGTTAGCCATGCTAGTCTGAAATCAGCAGCAGGCAGGATAGAGATGCTTATAAAGTAAGTTAGAGATATACAAGACCCTTATCAGAAAGAAACTCTATCAGGATAAAGTAGCAATTTCTCCTCCTTTTAAAAATTTTGTTCAGGGACCCGCACTGAACCACTTTAGATGTTAGTTATGGACAGGGAAACTCCTTACTGTAGGCAATAGGGACGAAGGGAAAGGAGCACCGGGCCAACAGGGATAGTTGCATTCTATTACCCCTAAACTCAAATTTAACTGTAGTTTAACCAAATGTTACATAAAATGAAAATGAGGCCTGGCCAATTCAGTCAGTCTTTTATGCACGTCAGCGAGAGAGGTCTGAAGCTAACTCATTCCCTTCTCCTTACCCTTTTCCTATCTCCAGCTTGGACCAAGTTTCTCCCAATTCACCAACTGGTCTTAATAACAAGCTCCCTGTTTTCTTGGGTTTCAAAGCACATAGCTTACTTTAGGGTTTGTTACCAGATTTGCCCACTACTTTGGGGTGTGCTCATTTATTAGGGCTAGGGTCTTAGTAATTCTATTAATGTGCTGCTTGTGTTACTTGTGTTTCTATACGGAGCTGTATCTCTCCCTTCTGCAAGCCCTCACCCCCAATGGAGCTATCTTCCAGGACTCAGTTCAGTGGGGCTGGGTTCCTCCAGTCCCCAAATCAGTCATACACACAAAGACACACAGATTAACGTGACACGCCTGACCTGGCCGGGTTGATCAGCATGGACAGGCTGATACCCTCATATGCCAAGAATCAGTTCATCAGAGCAACAATAACTACAGTCAGACACAAGCAC
>NW_017728910.1:2985374-2989448 GCF_001723895.1 Crocodylus porosus | reverse complement strand
TTCCCCATCATGCAGTGCTCCCCTGCTTCGCTGATCCCAGAATTCACTGCAGTCTCTGCTTCAGGCTTTCTGTTCTCCATCTCTCAGGTAAATGAATGGTCATCTGTTCCCATCTCAGATGCAAATGAGACCTACGGCCATTGTTTCACTTTTAGGGTCACCCTTATCTGGAGGGTTTTAGGTGTGTCTCTCACTACATCTTAATCAGTTCCTGTTTAGGTGGGGGGGACGATTCTTTGTGAGTCAGACAGTCTGTGTCCTGTGTCAGGGTTCCCCAAGACCATGGAGCTGACAGATAACAGGTTGAACCTCATTATAGTACACCTCCACTTTTACAATCCCAGGAGCAAGAACTGATATTGTCATTATTATTATGCAGCAAATTGATTAACTCTATCATAACATGCACCATCTTTTAAGGAACTTTTCTCCCAGTCCCATAGGAGTTTCCTATAATGAAGTTATAGGTTCTTATTTTTGTGCAAAGATCTCTGGCCATGGTTATGGATTATGCCCATTCTATACAAGAGTAATTTAAAACCACTAGTCAAAATGAACAGCAGAACTAGGAACAGAAGTTGCTCACAAAGAGGTTTAGAAAAGAATTATGCCTGTGCCTCCGAATTATTTTCATGCATTTATACCCACATACCAAAGTTAATGGGCATGGATTTTAAGGGTATGACACTACCAATAGCAGAGCACAGCCCATTATGACTATGTCAAACAGCCCTTCAGACCCCAAGAACATACGTGATGAGACTTATGGGAAAACAGTGCTGATTTTTAAATTATATGTGTTATCTATTGATGGGAGAAAGTATATTTAGATAACTTTGTTCCTTTCTTTGTTTATAATAGGAATACAACTTTTCTACAAGAGGAGTATGGAATGTTACACAGTTAAGTCAGACGTTCATATCTGGAAACCTTATTCAATACCGGGATGATGCACCACATCTAAAGATTCACCTTCTTTCCTATGGATCAAACAAATAATCAAAGTAGGTTTCTATATTTTTGGCAAAACACCCAAATAAACTTAAAATATATATTATGTTTACCTTCCAATTGTTGAAACAGTGAATTTTGAAAAAAAAATTGTATAGGAACAGGAAGCATTTCCTGAGCAGTCACATGCAGTTCAAGTATGATGTCAGGATCATTATCCTGAGTTTTACCAAAACATCCTGGATCAACACAGACACAGAAGGTCAAAATCTTTTGAGGCACTGTAAAACTGAATAGAAGTCCTTCCCTTTGTTTTCTGCTTTAGTATCTTTTACCAATACTTATCTATAAATCAGAAACAGCAGAGTACATTATGTTCCATTTACATTTAAAGATGGTAAAATATTACAGCTATGAATACCAGAGAAAATAATAAAAACCTTCCTAGTTACTTCTTGTATTTTGATTGTTACATTTTTTTAATTAAAAATCCTTGGCATAGTTTTTTTTCTATTTTAATTCCCTGAAGTATAACTAGGGAACTAATATGAAAGCCACAATTAGTATTTTTCCATCATACTTCCCAAGCTCCAAAGCAGTAAAATCTACAGATACTCTTCAGGTTACTATCTGCAACTATTTCATTAATTCACTGGATTAATAATAGATAGCATACAGAAATGTGTTACATTTTAAAGGCTAGCAAGCTGCAAAGGGTAGGGCAGGAAAGCAAGACAAATCATAAGGCAGTGTTAGCAATAGTCACCAGAAAAAACAAACAGAACATGACATGCCTGTAGTTAGTTTTACATGCTGGCAGATGCTACTCTCTTCTTACTAAAGAAATTAGTAGTGACACTGTTAGCTAAGTATAAACCTTGTCCTGGGTTCTCACTGTTGAGCCAAATTCATTCTCTAGGCCCTGCACCATATTATCTGCTTGAATGAATCCCTTCCTTGTGTGAGATTTAAAAAAGGCATATATACCATATTGCACTTGCAAAATATGAACAGCTGAATACAGAACAAAGCCAAATGAACTGGCTAGGCCGAAGGTCTGAGGAGATTACCACTATTTAAATGCTTACTTATTTAATTTAGAAAAAAATTATACCCATTAACATACCATATACTACATTTGTGTAGAAAGTCATTTTCATGACAGCTGGGTCATGAGGCACTACAGGGATTTGGGAGTGGGGCTAAAAGGTCTGGGGGCACAGGTGGTGTTCTCGTTGATCCTCCCAGTTTTGGGCTATGGGTTGAGGAGGGAGAAGAGGATCCACATAGTCAATCAAAGACTGCAGTGCTGGTGTCATCGGGAAAGCTTTGGCTTCCATGACCACAGCCCGCTCTTTGGCGAGAGAAGAAGTGAGCTGCTGGGAAGAGATGGTCTCCACCTCTCTCCACTGGGGAGGAGGCTCTTCTCAGCCAGAATGACTGACTTGCTCCACCGGACTTTAAACTAAGCCCATTGGGGGACGGGGAGAATACTGCCACTGCTGGCCCGCTGAGCAACCCTTGCAAAGCCAGCGGGCCAAGGCACTTAAGGCAGCCCACCCTTGCCCCAGCCCTGGTACAATCTGTGGGCAAGGAAGGAGCCCCCGAGGGGACACTTGCCTACCTGTACACAAATGCCAGGAGCTTGGGGAATAAGCAGGAGGAGCTCGTCCTCCTGCTCAGTGCAAATAATTATGATGTCAGAGGGATAACAAAGACCTGGTGGGACTCCACCCATGACTGGACCTCGAGTATAGATGGCTATAGCCTGTACAGGAGGGATTGTGTAGATAAAAGGGGCGGGTGTAGCTCTCTATATTAAGGAAAGCTCCATATTGATATGTAGCTGCAAGCTGATATTGGCGACCAGGGTGGACAACTGGGTTAAAATCCATGGGGAACATGGCACAGGGGACACAACGATGGGAGTCTACTACAGACCTCCCACCCAAAGTCCTGAGCTTGACCAGGAGTTCACCCGGGAACTGGCTGAGGCTGCATGCTCCAGGACCATGGAGGTCATGGGTGACTTCAATTACCCGGACATCTCATGGGAGGATCACTCAGCAAAATCCAAGCAGTTGCAAAGCTTCCTCTCATGCGTGGATGACCTCTCCCTGACTCAAGAAGTATATGGGCTAACAAGAGGCAAAGCGCTACTCAACCTGGTTCTGGCTACAGGCAATGACCTAATTGGACACCTAGTGATCGATGGGAAGCTGGGTGACAGCGACCATGAGCTGATCACCTTCACCATCAGTGAAGTGGTACAGTGGTAGCTGGCAAGTCAGTCAGCAACATGAAAGTCCTTGACTTCAGGAAAGCCAATTTTGACAAGCACAGGAGGCTTGTCAGTCAGGCCCTAAGGGACCACGACCCCAGGGAGAGGGGAGTTCAAGAAAAGTGGTTGCTCCTCAAGGGAGCGAGCCTCAATGCACAAGCTAAGTCTATTCCATCTCTGAGGAAAGACAGCAAGAGGGCACAGCAGGCCCCCTGGCTCTCCAGGGACCTAGCAGACTTCTAAGGCTAAAAAGAAAAGTCTACAAAGGATGGAAGACCTCCAAGGAGAATATTCTGCACTAGTCCAGTTCTGCAGGGAGCAAACTAGGAAAGCCAAGGCTGCAAATGAACTCCAACTAGAGTCAAACATCAAGGACAATAAAAAGATCCCCTGCCCTCCATAAATGCTAACCTCATGAAAAAACATCTTGAGAAGCTGGATACCTTCAAGTCAGCTGGCCCTGACAATCTACACCCCAGGATACTCAAGGAGCTGGTGAGCGTCATAGCCCAGCCCCCGGCATGGATCTGGTGATCTGCTGTAGTGCCCGAAGACTGGAAGAAGGCCAATGTGGTGCCTATCTTCAAGAAACGGAGGAATGTGGATCCAGCTAACTATAGGCCCATCAGCGTGACTTCTATCCCGGGGAAGATCTTAGAAAAGTTTATTAAAGAGTCCATCCTTAATGGACTGGCCGATGCCAACATCCTAAGGGATAGCCAGCACAGGTTTGTTGTGGGTAGGTCTTGCTTGATCAATCTCATTTCCTTCTACAATCAGGTGACCTATCACCTGGACAAGGGAGAAGACATTGATGTCATATATCTTGACTTCAAAAAAGC
>NW_017728910.1:2966497-2984742 GCF_001723895.1 Crocodylus porosus | reverse complement strand
AGGCTCAGGGGTGATCTGATGGCCACCTATAAGTTTATCAGGGGTGACCACCAGGATCTGGGGGAACATTTGTTCACCAGTGCGCCCCAAGGGATGACAAGGTTGAATGGCCATAAACTACTGAGAGACCATTTCAGGCTTGACATAGGAAATAATTTCTTTACTGTCTGAGCCCCCAAGGTCTGAAACAGCCTGCCATCAGAGGTGGTTCAAGCACCTGCATTGAACACCTTCAAAAGCATATTGCTCCCTGCAGGACCGGACTAATGCAGAATATCTTGCTGGGATCCTATGACCCCAGCTGACTTCCTGCCCTTTGGGCAGGGGGCTGGACTCAATGATTTTCTGTGGTTCCTTCCAGCCCTAATGTCTATGAAAGCTATGAAATCATGTAAGATGTATTCAGTGTGACCTGCTGTTTCTATCCCCTTGTAACCAAATCCATTTTTCTCAGATTTCCACACTAGTTTCAGATTTGCACAGAGATTTTGCACAAAGATTTTAAATTGAAAAGGCAAAACAAAGTTACTGAACATAGAGTAAGAAAAACAAGTTTGTATCCAAAACTCTGCCACTTGGTGCGTCCTTTGGAACCGAGTTTAGTTACTTGCTTACTGCTTACGGTTTCATGCTAAATAGAATCTGCATGATTAACCCTTGTGATATCAAGGATATTTTGGGAGAAAGCAATCAACCTTCCAACCTACAGCCTCACACTTGTATTTTGGTATTGCAATTTTAATTAAGCTATGGCATATGAATATTCTGTATTCCAGGAGAGAGAACAGCACTAGGAGTGCATTATGTGAGATAAAGAAATATGTGCCACACAGGAAAAACTATAGTATTTGAGATATCTGGCAGCCTCAATTAAGAATGTAGCTCCATATTCTGTGTGCGCTGAAGTCTCCCACTGGTTTTCATGAGGATTTTGAGTGAGCAAAGAAAACAAAATTAAGACCTAGAGTGAAATTCTGGTTCCATTGAAGTCAATGGGTTGGGGGTGGGAGGGGCATTAAGAATGAGTTGAGCAGAGCCAAAATTTCAGCTCTTAAAAGATGATGCTACTTCACTGTTTATACTTTATAGTTAGCACCATTCCCCTAGGGTTTCCATTAACAGAAAAAGTTGTAACATGCTTCTGTAATTTCTTTCTGAGCAACGTGGAAATTCATTGTTTCAATCTGTACAGCAAGAAAGGAAGGGGAAAAGAAATGAAGAAAGTTTTAAACAAGGGATATGCCATTCTTTAATGCACCAGTCCTTGGACTCCTGGAATCTCAGCAGAAATTAACATGGCTCAGAGCTGACTTATCTCCCTCTTGGAGTTCTACATCCAGGAATTAAGAAACAACAAAGCAGCAAGGATGCCTGTAGCATGGGCTGTGGCCTTAGAACAGGACATTCTCTTCCATGTGTACCCTGTGTCTAAAGAGTTGAAGGCCAAAAAGGCCTCCTAAGTCTCTTTCAGGAGAGAGCAGCTTCAAGAAAAAACTCTGCAGTATTCATATTCTCCTCACTCTCCCACAACCCTCCCACAGTAGGAAGAAATCTGGCCTTGGACTAAAAATATGTGATTACTGATCCCAGGAGAATAGAGTGGCACTGAAAACTAAGACTGAGAAACAGGCACCTGCACATAGCTTGATATTTAGTTCCTTTTTATTATTATTAAAGATAATTAGAACCTCTTCCAGCACAAGTTTTTTTCTTACATAAGCAATAATATGTATGTCATTGTTCAGGACTCAGGGATTTAAAATAGCAATATTAAAAGTCAACGCTGTTTTTTCTCTCTTCTTTTCTTTCTGTTTAATTTCTCCTTCATAAATGTGCTTTGTACATTTCTAGTTAGATATAATGTGTGTGGGATGTATTGTTGAGGTTGCTATGGTTTCTCATTTTTAATGAGCTCAAAAATTTTATTATCTAACTAAATACATTCATAATTACTACAAAGCTTTGTATAAAAGTCCCTTTCTCACCTGGTAAGCCCCCCAGAATTGCTAGGGCTGGAAGTAAAACTAGTGATTTGAAAGAAAGACAATAACATACCAAAGTAAAAGCCCATCCTCAGAGTTGGCAAACAAAAGCTTAGTGAAGTAATAAGAGAAAATCATCACCATTATCAGACTTGGGGATCTATTACCTATGCCTGTATCCACCCTTAGTATCAAAGCTAAGCACCATATTGTTCTGTTGATCATGGGATTCCCAGAAACATCCAGAGAATGAATCACATATGTGTCACAACAGCTTGTGCTGAACCATTATTTTTTACCAATATCTTTTATTCTTTGCTAATTTGTGTTCATATTTAAGAAAAATAGTGAACTCCCTGAATATACATTTCAATGTGTTATTGGGCCTGGTAAAAAGTAATTGGACAGTCCTCAAGGCTTTTTCCATCAAGGCACATAAGCACATATTTGGTTTTAAGATCATGATTTTTAATGGGATCCTATAGCAGGTTGTCACTCAGGTCTTTATTTTTCCTGGGGCAAACTTGTCCCCACAAGGAAAACAATGTCTATAAACCAAATACTTAAACCAACAACTGTACAATCAACAATGAGTTAACTCATAGCTATGCTCCTTCCTCAGACCCAGAGTGAGGACACCATGGCTCAGTGCTACCTCCCTCACACCATCCTTTTCCCTCTCCCACTCGGCTCCCCTCTCTGGAACTTTTCACTTCCTCAGTGACCTGCAGTCATCCCTCTCACCTGGCTCCCATCTCCCTGAGCTGGCAGGGGATTACTTATTAACCACCTATGCTACTGCTCCAGAGCTATATATCTGATTACACATCCCCCCTCCCAAAACTGGAGTCTTCCTTTTCTTTAATCCTTCTCCCTCATAGCAGAAGTAGTCTGAATTTGCATGTGCTGACTCAGGGCAGTGATGCATAACAAAATCAAAGGTTGTAGAGACAGGTACCATCTTGCCAATTTGGGGCTGGCCTCTCACATGGTATTAAGCCACATTAAAGGGGTATGGTCAATGACCAAACAGAACCTGACCCCTAGAAGGAAGTAGTGGAGAGCCTAAACCACCCATCTAATTGCTACGCATTCCTTTTTTATGACTGTGTACTTCTGCCTGGGAAGAAGTTTCCTACTGAGGGCCCCCCTGAACTCCTGTGAGATGATCCATCTACTCCAACATCGCAGCATTCACAATCCATGCCCGGTACTTCAAGGCATGTAGAAAAACATTTAAAGCTGTGTCTGTAGCCGAATTGCTGATTCTCTGAATCAGCATCAAATCTTCAGATTAAGATTTGGCCGATTCAAATCTGAATCAAATATGGCCCATTTTACACACCCCTAATAACACTGTGCAGTCGTGTGCTAGGCAGGAACCAGGCTAATACACTACTGTGCTGTAGTATTAGGCTACTTCACAGTAAGCATCACTAAAAAACCATGTGCCAGCACTACTGTGCAGTAACCAAAGTTACTGCGCATTTCATTAGTACTTCATTAAGCAAGCACTAAACTAAGTGCACAGTAACTACAGTGCATTAATGACTGTGTAGGCATGCCCAGTAAATAAATAAAAAATAGTACTCTAAAAAAGCCCAGTATTCTGAAAAGCCAAACCCTAGGCAATTCAGGTTGGGTTCCTAATATTACTGAATCATTTTAGGTAATTTTAGCATTAATCTTACAGCTCCATGCCCCATTTAGTCAAAGGCAATAATACCTCTATACTGACAGCAAAAAGGGGCCAGGAGAAGCACAGAAGGAAACGCAATAGTTCTGTATATAGAATACGATTTGGATGGATTGTAGAAAGAGCCACGCACAATAAAAAAAGATAAAACGAAATATGAATAGTTACCCATTCAGGGAACATCCTGTGTTTTGAAAGATGCAATGGAAAAGATAGCATTTAATTCTACAGTTAAACACCTCATAACAATACATAACTTTTTCAGGGAAATTTAAATATGGGATTTCATTTCTTAATTTCTGAGTGCTTAACTTTATAATATTAGCATTATTTAAACCTAGGATTTTTGTATTATTATTATATACTATCAACAGTCTGCTAGGCATTTATACAGAAAATTACAAGGCACTGCTTTAATCCATAGTGTAATGAGACAGCATATAAACTCTGAGATGCAGAAAAAGAGCAATACAACAAATCAGTGAAGATTAGCTGTCTTATTTAGTATTGCCTTTCTGTCAGACACACCATGAAAGAAAAGATTTAGCAAGAGCAGTGACAGTACTGCTATCATGGTGGAAGCATGCATGCACTGGGAAAATAGGAAGCTTGTCATGATATTAAACCTGAACGGCACTATTGCTTCTCTTTGTCTGTTCATGTGCAGAGTAGCAGCTGCAAATGTTGCTCTATTGGTATTACTGTGATTATAGATGCAGTCCTTAATTTACAGTTGATGGCAAGAACCATTTGTACATGTTAAATAGTTCATGTTTATTAGAGGATGTTTTATTGTCATAATTAAATGAAGTTTCACCCTTCTGTTTCCTCAAGTAGCCTGCATCAGTCTTTTTCCTTCTTCATGGCCTTGGCAAAGCATATGTGTTTAATTTGGAACTGTAGTTAAAATATTTTAAATGATATAGCATTATCTCCCTGCAATAATTTAGGGCAGTTTCAGATTACATGTCTAGGAATGACCTGTCAGTGGTAGAAATGGCAGAGACCAAAAGTAGTCATTTAAAATAGGTGTTGATGGCAACATCTTTGGCACAGAGGCTCAGAATTATATGATGTGCACTTCCCCCTCTCCATTCCCTTTTTTCTGCTATCTGTTTCAGGGTTGGAGGGGGAAAGTGGTGTTAAGAGAATGCCATTCATTTCTTCATTGTTCTGCACTATAAGTACAATATACAAGTACTCCCTCTCAATGTATAGCCCCACATCTTATGTCCTGAACATATTTCCAATCCTACTTGAAGGCAGAATTTTTATTTATCTCCTTTTGGACTTTTGTATGGCCCTCATCACTAATATCTAAGCATTTCATAAACATTATTTTATTTCTATAATGCTGCTGTAAAATGAGGGCATGGTATTATCCTAATTTTACAGATAGGGCTGAGAGACAGAGTTTGATATCCATTACTACAAAACCTCTGATTTATCATCTGAGCAGGCCTATACCATGCACTTGAATTTTTTCTAATACAAAGAATCTAAACTGATGAAACAGAAATCACATCATGGTGACACCCATATAATCCATTAGCAGATCTGGAAACAAGATGATTTAATATCTTCTGGGAAAACCAGAATGAGCAAGAGATGAGCTAAACATTTTGCTATGAAATATGTAGATATCTGCAGATAGCACAATACTGTTGAGATTTAGTAATATTGGTTTTCTATCCCACATTCTGACAGAGAGCATGTGCTAGTGGTTATAGACCCTTCTCCCCTAAGCCTGAACTCTTTCTGTCCCTGTTTTATTGTACTGTCTCATCATGCTATCTCATTTCATCCAGCCTCTCCTTCTACCTGCTGCCTCTTCATGCCAAAGTCCTCATTTACAATTATCCAGGTGCAAGGAAGGGATCACAGCAGTTCTGAGGTGGCCCCAGCCTATTAATGACTCACAACAGTGAAGAGCATCATTTGTAATAACCCATCTACTCACACACAAGCTGGAAAATGATTATGTCACACAGAATCATTGGAGAATTTAGCTTCCAAACTAAAAAGTCTCCACTGAGCCAGCGTGAACTGAGATTCTTCAGGCTTATGACGGCTGATAGACATTCACTTTAAGCCAGGGGTGGGTAAAATATGCCCCATGGGCCAGGTCCAGCCCACTAAGGGATTTTGTCCAGCCCATGACAGATCCCGTGGTCATGGCCAGCCCAGGTGTGGGGAGCAGCCTCAGTTGTGGCACATGCAACTGGTCCTTCCACCCCGGCCACATAGTAGGGCTGAGGTAGTGCAATGCCTGGACTCGGTTTCCTGACCACTGCTGGACCCAGCCCCACTGTCCAGACACCCCAGCAACTTTGCCCCATATCCACTGCTAGGGGTGGGATAGGGTGCATGGCTGGGTGGGACCCTGAGTGGGCAGGGAGTGGTGTTCAAGAGCTGGATGGGGAGCAAAGCTGGGATTCCAGGGCAGGATCTTGGGGCAGTGGCAACATGAGGCTGGGACTGGGGCATAGGCATAATTTGCTGCCTGCACATCCCTGAGATGTGCATGGGTTCTGCAGGCAGGGGCATGCAAGGCTGTCACCACCCCAAGATCCCAGTCTTGGCCCTGGGCACAGCTCCCTGCCTGCCGTGACCCCATCCCATCTGCCTAGCTGTGCACCTTGCCTATGCAGATCCTGGCCAGTTTCCATGAAGATCACTGGGCAGTGACAGAGCAGGACCCAGGGTCTGGGGGCAGAGTCACTGTCTAGTCCCTACACAGTCCTGCTCATAGAACCAGCGCCCAGGCAACAGATCACAGCTCTTGACCGGGCCTCAGCCTTGTGCTGTCACCACTCTGTGATCCCAGCCCCAACCCTGCCCACCCGTTCCGCTCTCAGCCACCCAGCTAAGCACAGAGAAGAGCCACTTAGGGAGTTTTGGTGAGTTGTTGTGTGGTGGGGGCAGAAGGCTGCTGACCCAGCCCACGCACACAGGAACCCTTGGATCAGGTGGCCACAACCCAATCCCAGGGTTCCTCTGCCCAAGGATGGGTAAAAATGGTGGGTGCTGCCCAGCTGGGCAGCATATGTTGTTTTACAGGTTCCCATGCACCAGAATAAGTAAAGTGATTTAATGAGTCCTGGCACAGGGGGATCCTGGGATCTGAGAAGCTCTCCCCAGTCTCAGGATCCCATCTCACCGGGATGTTTAAGAACATGCATGCAGCTGGGCTTCATGCCCAGTTTTCTGATGCATCTGGTACATGGGGACTTCAGAATCAGGGAGAGACGCCTTGATTCCAGTGTCTCCAGGCAATGGGCATGTTAGAAGACCACATGTGCAGCCCATATGCAAACATGGTTTTTAAAGGTCTGGGCTGCAGTGAGCCCAGCATCATGGAGATATTCCTTCATATTGGATTCCCCCCCCCCTCCCCCGACCCCCATCTCCTATTTTTCTGATCCCATTCTCACAAGTGGTTAATGATTTTGATTTAAAAATAAATAAATAAATATCAGCCTGAGGCAGATTCCTGGCATCAGAAATTTCAGCCCAAATGATTAAACATGAAGTGATAAGCAACTTACTGAAAAGCAGGTTTTCTAATGGGAAGTGCCTGCAACATTAACTATAGGTGGGGGTGTGATAGCTATAATGTATTTGCTAGCTAAAGCCTATGCCCATCTCTCAGTGAGTACTACAAAAGATGCTGAAGCCAAAGCAAAGGCATCCATATGAAAGGAAGAATGAGCTGGGAGAAAAATCCATTATTCTAACACTTTTCTCTGCTTTAGCATGCAATATTGTATCTTAATCCTGAAACCAAACCACACATGGTCCAATTCTATACAATTTCTGTAAAAAACTCTCTGATATAGCATCCATAGAATTCTCACTCTCTTTATTAGATAAGAGGTAACACTCTTTTTTATTAAGTCTACCTGTTGGGTACTCTACATGATTATCAACTACTTCTAAACTAGTGACTAGTAGCTTTTGATACGATTTTATCCTCAGCATTAATAAAAGCATTGCAAAGAAAAGAATAGCCTCTACAGTATCACGCTTGTTTTCTTGATACCTCATCTGAGAAGAAAGAGCCCATTTCCCATGTTTCTCCTGGGTCTGTTATTTTCTTGACTGATCAGAACATGCACAGTAAACTGAGTTAATATTACAGGTCTACTGTAGATTTCAGCTGGCAATATTACACAAACGCTAGACATATTCCATTCACAAAACAGAAGTGCATTGTTCAGGTATAAACACAAACATGTAAGCTCATAATGCACTCTTTCAATTAACATGATTTTATAATTCAGGAGGACATCTCTCAACTCATACTTTTTATACTGTGTAAACTTTCTATTGCAAAACCAAAGATTAAATTATTGTCTCTGCATGTTCTGAAAAGTGATAAACAACTTACCTCAATACAACTGGAGCTTTAAACAGAGAAGTGCATTAAACTTCCCACATTGAACAAGAAATCAAGAAATAGTAGGTCTCAACACAGTCCTATGACATTAGCAATTTGTGATTTGATCTCATTTTGCTCTAGTACTTTATTAGCTTTATGATTCTGGTTTAAAAGCTCTAGGACGAATCAGTTTATTGGCTGCAGTAAAGCTTTCTAACTAAACTATATTCATTGATAAAAAAAATAGAATGATGTGGTTTCACCCTGCTGAACTTTTCCCCCACTTTGCAAATTATTCTAACCAAAATGTCAGTAGTCCATATTATTAGTCTGACAATAATAAAATAATGTATTGTTCTCTCTAGCTTCCAGCATTTCACAGATGAGCTTGCCTACCTTAGAGCATTTTCTATCGGTATAAATGAGCAAATATGTGCGCACCACTAGGACAATATTTAAACCAAGAAAGCTTACACATGCTGTGTTAAATGCACAAACATTTACCTGACCTCTCACGTACATTATAATACACATGGAGATCGCCTCTAATAACTAAAGCTAAATTTAGCTTGGGCATTCATGCACAGGTAAGGACAATTCCAGGACTTCTGTGGAACAGTTCTGGGCTATGTTCTTCATCCAAAACTGATGGGAGGCACAGGAAGAAAGATGCTTCCACTGGTAAAGAAAACTGGGAGAACATGCATGATGTCTTCACCTAAGGTACAGTACGGAAGGGGCACACTGTCTGTGGCCCCCACTGCTTCTCCTGGGGTGAAGTAGGCGTGCAGTTATAAGTAGATAAAAAACTTTACACTTGTTTTCCAACACTCATATTTTATTCCATTTGAATTTTCATCAGGAAATTCTCCTGAGCAATTATACTAGAGAAATTGCTTAGCCTTAAGCTTTTGGCACAACCTCGTGACAGTCTCACACCAAATTAGAGTAATATATTCTAGATGAAATTAAAGTGGGTGCACAACTGGTTGAAAACCATACTTACTGAATAACTATCAATAAACAAAGTGACAAACTGGGATAACAAAATCAATTAGGCCTCTGCAGAGGCCTGTCTTGGTTCTGGCACTATCCAATACTTTCATTAATCACTTGGATGATGGAAGGAGAGCCCACTTGTAAAATCTGTGACACCAAGATTAGAAGGGTTGCAAGTGCTTTGGCAGACAAGGTTAGAATACAAAATGATGAGCTAGAGAAATGTTCTAATGGGATGAAATTAAAGACAGATAAATGCTAAAAGCTACAATTTGGGGAGGGCAGTGTGAGGGGAATCTAATTCCCCTTTTTCTATTTATGCATATCTGTGGTTAGGTTGCAATGCTACAGAAAAGGTTGTGTGTGTTATATGGTGCATAATGAACACAAGCCAATCATGTTGTTCTGTCTTAAGTCCCCATCATATATTTGCAGAAGTGTTGCATGTAAGATCCAGGGGTTAATTATTCTACTCAGCACTGACAGATCTTCAGCAGTAGTACTGTATCCAATTTGTAGGTTATACCTTATCAAAGATTAGACAAATTGGAAAGATAGAAGCAACAACAAGAGGGTTATAAAACAAACCTAATAGGCAGGAATGGTTGGAAGAGCTATATTTGCTTAGCCTAGAAGGGAAAAGGCTGAAGGGGCTAAAAGACTGCAAATAGTTTGCAGAGACGTTCCAATAAATACAATGTGACTGATTGCTCTCTATGCCGAGCAAGGAATGAGACAATAACTATCATAAGTTGCGGCAGGGAAGATTTAGATCATATATTACGAAAACTTAATAAGGAATTCTTAAGTTATTGGAAAAGGTTATTGAGGAAGGCTTGGAAATTCATATTCTTGAAGGCTATGAAAACAGTAAACCAACATTGTCCAAGATGGCAAGTACAGGTAAGGTTCTTTGAGAAGAGGCAGTATCTTTTATTAGACCAACTGAGTAGTTGGAAAAAAAGTTCTTATCAAGCTTTTGGGCACAGTCATCCTTCTTCAGGAGTCATCTGGTGTTCTGAGACTGCAAGAAATGAGAGAAGCTAAAAGTGTTGCAGGATGTTAGTGAGAATTTAAATAGGTAGAAATTAGAAAGACCATGCAGGGAGACCATGCAGATCTATGGCTCTTCCCTTCATAGAGTCATAGGAAAAGAGGTCTGGAAAGGCCCCAGCTGGTAATTTAATTGAACTCTCTGGTCCAAGCAGGTCCATCTCTAATAAATCATTCCAGATGAATGTTTGCATAAACTGGACTTAAACACTTCAGCAGTTCTCTAGGTATTGTATGGTGCTTAATCACCCTGACTGTTAGAGAGCTCTTCGTAATATCCAACATAAGTCTCCCCTATTGCAATGTAAGCCTATAACTTATTATCCTGCCCCCTGCAGATACAGAACAGTTGATCACTATCTTGTTTATAAACAAACCTTTTTTTGTATTTGATGACTTATCAATCCCCCCCCCCAGCTTCTCTGGACTGGAGTGATCCCAGTTCTTTCAACCTTTCCTCATGTTTTATGCTTTCAGCACCTCAAAGCAATTTTTCTTGCACACCTTTTTACTCTCCAATTTATCTACATCTTTCCTTAATTGAACTACCCAAGGCTGGACACATTTCTTTAGGCAAGACTTCACTAGGGACAAGGAATGTAAAACCTGCCAACACATCCCCACCACTCCCACAATAGCTACACCCCACAACGGAATCATCGTCATTCCTGGATCTTACACCTGCACCTCCAGAAATGTCATATATCACATCCAGTACACTAAATGTCCTGATGGAATATATGTAGGAGACACTAAACAACAACTGCATAACAAAAAGAATGTATACCAAACACCTATCAAAGACAAAAATACGTAACTATTTGTGGGTGCACACTTTTCACAAGACAACCACTCTGTCTCCAAGTCTCTCAGTTCTAATCCTCAAAGAGAATATACAAAACATCTTTCATAGATGAACCTATGGATTTCAATCCATAACTATTCAACATCTTTATTAATGATGTGGATATTGGTATCAGAAGTGGACTGGCCAAGTTCGACGACACCAAACTTAGGGGTAAAGTGTCCACACCTGAGGACAGGAGGGCGATCCAGGCAGATTGACAGGCTCAGCAAATGGGCGGATGAGAACCTGATGGTGTTTAACACTGAAAAATGCAAGGTTCTCCACCTTGGGAGGAAAAACCTGCAGCATCCTTATAGGCTTGGCAGTGCTGCGCTGGCTAGCACTATGGAAGAAAGGGACTTGGGGATCATGATTGACCACAAGATGAACATGAGCCTTCAATGTGATGCTGTGGCTAGTAAAGGGAGCAAAACGTTGGCTTGCATCCATAGATGCTTCTCAAGCAAATCCTAGGATGTCATTCTCCTGTTGTACTTGGCCTTGGTGAGGCTGCAGCTGGAGTATTGCATCCAGTTTTGGGCTCCACAATTCAAAAAGGATGTGGAGAAGCTTGAGAGGGTGCAGAGAAGAGCCATGCGCATGATCACAGGTCAGGAAAACAGACCTTATGATAAGAGGCTGAGAGCCATGGGACACTTCAGCCTGGAAAAGCGCAGGCTCAGGGGTGATCTGGTGGCTGACTGTAAGTTTATCAGGGGTGACCACCAGGATCTGGGGGAACGTTTGTTCACCAGAGCGCCCCAAGGGATGACAAGTTCAAACAGTCACAAACTCCTTCATGAGCATTTCAGGCAAAACATAAGGAAGAACTTCTTTACTGTCCAAACCCCCAAGGTCTGGAATAGACTGCTGCCAGAGGTGGTTCAAGCACCTATTTTGAATGCCTTCAAGAGAAATTTAGATGTTTATCTTGCTGGGATCCAGCTGACTTCCTGCCCCTGGGGCAGGGGGCTGGACTCGATGATTTTCCAAAGTCACTTCCAGCCCTAATGTCTATGAAATCTATGAAATCATAAATCTACTGGATACAAAAAATCATGGACTAAATATAGACATTGGGTTTATGGCACATTATAACCTGCCTGCCATCTGATAACCCCAGGTAACCTCTTTACATTTTACCAGCTACATTCTATCACCAGGTCAACCTTTCCCTTCTACCCCACACCCCACCCTACCTGTCCCTTCTACCCCCTCCTCACCCTACCTGTCTCACACCTTTTGTCTCCCATCACTTCTGGGCTTCTGATCCTTCCTATCATGCATTTGCATTTTCATTTTGTGTGTAGTTTCTATTCTATCCAGGAAAACACAAAACAACAGCAGACTCTCCTTATGCCTGAAGAGGGGTGTTTGTACCCAAAAGCTTGCAAAGAAATTTTTTTCCAACTATTTAGTTGGTCTAATAAAAGATATCACTTTTACCCAAAGAACGTTGTCTGAATAGAGAGGAAGAAATATCTTTGAATGACTTGAATATGACTCCTATTAACACATGCTACTACTTTACCAGGAAGCACAGCAGCCCTGTTATCAGGACGCAGGGTAGCCAAAACCTTAAATCCAAAACCGTCCAGGCGCAGCTATTCAGCCAAGCATGGATAAGGATCAAGCCCTGTTGGCTGGTCAGGTGACAGGAAGGGGAAGGCCAGAACCATATAAACCTCAAGTGGAGAAGGCCAGGGAGGCAACAGAGATGAAGACTCCTGATGACTACAGAGCAGTTGTGGCAGCCTCCTTGGGATGAATGCACCACACTGAGACGGAAACACTAGCACATGTAAGTGGTCACTTTCCCTCTCTTATTTTATTTTCATTATATGGCCATAAGGGCTATGGTTTACATTTAATGTTAAATGCCAGTGGTTTGTGGCCAAAACTGTAGGGGAGGAGGAGACCTCATTAGTGCTGAGCGGCACCATGATAGAGGACTCAAGAAACCCTGCTGCACTAGGGCCATGAGCCCAGAGTCGCTTGAAGGGAAGATAGGAGCTCTGAAGCCAGGTCCTAGTGGGTGGACTTAAGTGAACGACCCTAACTACAGAAAGAGGGGCAAAGGCGGAGAGGCTAAGGCCCCAACAGCCTGGTGCCACAGAGGCACAGTATAGGAGAGCCAGTTGGCCTAGTGTCATGGAGAGTATGGAACAGAGGGCGTTGAATCCGAATGAGTTAGAGAGCTAGAGCCTCTGAGTCAAGCCCTGCTTAATGGGTTTTTAACTAACAGGCCTAGCAGAGAGAGAGGGGGTAAGCCCACAGCGGCTGAGACCCCAACATAAAGAGAAAATTATAAGACATCTGTGAGGCACAGGGCACATCAAGGGGAGGTAGGAGCATGCATTTTGCCCTTAAGGCAACAGCTCATTATCCTGCAGGTGGTGAGCCTAAAGCCCATCTGGGAACCTGTAGGTCAGCCTCCTACCTTTTTAAGAACCAAGTAACATCAAGCCATGGCAGATGAGTAAAGAGGGGAAAGCTGATCCCCAGAGGAAGAAAATTCAGCACGACTTGAGGGGTGCGCAAGCACCAGTCTATTTATAAAAAAATAAATAAATAAATAAAATATCAAGCCAAAGATGGCACCCCGTCACAAGCAGCCTAGCCAATTTTTCCCCATTTTGCATCTGTTCATTCAGTTTCATAGATTTCATAGACATTTGGGCTGGGAGGGACCCCAGAGGATCACCAAGTCTAGTCCCCTGCCCCAGGGGCAGAAAGTCAGCAGGGATCATAGGATCCCAGCAAGATAAGCATCCAAATGTGTCTTGAAGGCATTCAAAGTGGGTGCTTGAACCGCCTCTGGTGAACAGATGTTCCCCCAGATCCTGATAAGCACCCTTAATAAACTTATAGGTGGCCACCAGATCACCCCTGAGCCCACACTTTTCCTGGCTGAACAGCCCCATTGCTCTCAGCATCTCAACATAAGGTCTGTTTTCCTGACCTCTGCTCATACACGTAGCTCTCCTCTGCACCCTCTCAAGCTTCTCCACTTCCCTTCTGAATTGTGGAGCCCAAAACTGGATGCAGTACTCCAGTTGCAGCCTCACTAAGGCTGAGTACAACAGGAGAATGACATCCTGGGATTTGCTTGAGAAGCATCTATGGATGCACGCCAATGTTTTCCTCCCTTTACTAGCCACAGCATCACACTGAAGGCTCATGTTCATCTTGTGGTCAACTATGACCCCCAAGTCCCTTTCATCTGTAGAGCTAACCAGCGTAGCACTGCCGAGCCTATAAGCATGGTGCAGGCTTTTCCTCCCAAGGTGGAGAACCTTGCATTTTTTGGTGTTAAACACCATCAGGTCTCATATGCTTATTTCATGAACCTGTCAATCTGCCTGGATCACCCTCCTATCCTCAGGTGTGGATGTTTTACCCCAGAGTTTGGTGTCATCAGCAAACTTGGCCAGTCTGCTTCTGACACCAATGTCCACATCATTGATGAAGATGTTAAACACTATAGGCCCTAGGACAGAGCCTTGTGGGACCCCACTAGTAATAGTGCACTGAGACGATTGGCTCCCATTGACCACCACCCTCTGGGTCCTACTGCAGAGCTAGTTCTCCAGCCAGTGGATCCTTGTGATGCCAAGGCTGCAGTTAGCCAGTTTAGCCAAGAGGTGATCATGATCGAAGGCTTTTTTTAAAGGTGAGGTATACAACATCGATCTCTTTCCCCTTGTCCAGGTGATAAGTCACCTGGTCATAAAAGGAAATGAGATTGGTCAAGCAAGACCACAACAAACCCATGCAGGATATTGCCTTCAGATAGTCTGTTAAGGATGGCCTCCTTGATAATTTTTTCCAAGACCTTCTCCAGAATAGAGGTCAGGCTGATGGTCCTGTAGTTTGCCGGATCTACTTTCCTCCCTTTCTTGAAAATAGGTATGAAATTGGCCCTCTTCCAATCATCAGGCACTTCACCAGAGCGCCAAGAGCTCTCAAAGATCCATGCCAGGGTCTGAGCTATGATGCTCACCAGCACTCTGAGTACCCTTGGGCGGAACCCATCAGGGACGGCTGACTTGAAGGTATCCAGCCTGTCGAGGTGTTCCTTCACAAGGTTAACTTCAATGGAGGGCAAGGAATTTCCCTCACCTGGGCCTCCCTGACCTATAGTGGGCAGGGCCGTCCCATGGGGCTGATGAAAAACTGATGCAAAGTACCCATTTAGCAAGTTTGCTTTTTCCTGAGTGTCAGTTGTCAGTTGCCCCATCTGGTTTAGCAGGGATCCAATGTTGCCCTTGCTTTTCCTCCGGCTCCCCACGTATCTAAAAAAAGATTTTTTATTTTCCTAGATATTTGTAGCTAGCTGGAGTTCCATCACAGCCTTTGCTTTCCTGATTTGCTCTCTGCAAGTCCAGACTAAAGCAGAGTATTCCTCCTTGGTGGCAGTTCCAGTCCTCCATCCTTTGTAGGTCTTCCTTTTAAGACACAGGAGGTCCATCAGTTCTCTGGAGAGCCAAGGGGGCTCTCCCCCTTGTTTGTGTTCCCATGCTCTAGCTCAGGAGTTGGATTGCTATTAGGAAGCTTTTAAAAGGGTAGCATAAAAATTACATCTCCCCCAGAATGTAATAGGTTATATAATAAAATATAACCGTGTCTCTGAGTGCTGCCTTCATCTTCATCTTTCTCTTCATCTACCTCCATATTGTCTTCTTGGGCTCTTGATGATCCACTGCTTCCAGATAGATCTCTACCAGAACATGCTGTCATCCACATGGAGAAGGACCTTCAATTTCCTCTGAAAGGCACTGTACTCCTTTAAAACAAATCTCAAGACTGACTTCTCCCTCTTAAGATGACTTTCCTGTCTCACTAGAGAGTGCCACAATTAAACTACATAAATTACTTTTATAGTGCTCTTCACATGAGGCTTCCAAAAATGATATTATTGGAGATCAGAGCGGATCTCTCATGAAGCATGTTCTTGTGAATCACCTGTTTCTTGATAGATTAATTTATATGCAGTTAGGGAAACAGTCTGGAAGGATTTCAATTTGCCTGGTCTAAGTCCATGTAGGAACTTCAGAGGTATGTGGAAGAATGGATGGGAAAAATACTTCCTTCCCTCAAAAGCTAATTTTTCCAGAAAGTACTGCCAAAGCCTAGCCTTCAAAAATCATAAGTCAAGTACCAAAAAACCTCAAAACCAAACAAAAAATACAATAGCTGGCTAATATGAAGTGAGACTTAAAATAAAAAATATTGAATTACTTTTCTTTGCCTTTGAGTAACAGAGAATGAGGCACTTCATATATACAGGTCAGCGCTGCTCGACCAGGTACTGGCTACTGGGGATGACCTAATCGGTGACCTACTGATCGATGGGAAGCTGGGTGACAGCGACCATGAGCTGATCACCTTCACCATCTGCCGTAAAGCTGGCAAGTCAGTCAGCAACACAGAAGTCCTTGACTTCAGGAAAGCCAACTTTGACAAGCTCAGGAGGCTTGTCAGTGAGGCCCTAAGGAACCATGACCCCAGGGAGAGGGGAGTTCAAGAAGAGTGGTTGCTCCTTAAGGGAGCGATCCTCAATGCACAAGATAAGTCTATTCCATCACAGAGGAAAGGCAGCAAGAGGGCACAGCAGGCCCCCTGGCTCTCCAGGGGTCTAGCAGACCTCCTGAGGCTAAAAGGAAAGGACTACAAAGGATGGAGGATGGGATTCACCTCCAAGGAGGATTATTCTGCACTGATCCGGTCCTGCAGGGAGCAAATCAGGAAAGCCAAGACTGCAACTGAACTCCAACTAGCTTTGAGCATCAAGGACAATAAAAAGTTCATTTTCAGATATGTGGGGAGCCGGAGGAAAAGCAAGGGCAACATTGGACCCCTGCTCAACCAGATGGGGCAATTGACAACTGACGCCCAGGAAAAAGCCAATGGGTACTTTGCGTCAGTCTTTCATCAGTCCTATGGGATGCCCATGCCCACCACGGGACACGGTGGTCAAGCTGAGGGAGATCCCCTGCCCTCCATAAATCCTGACCTCGTGAAGAAACATCTTGAGAGGCTGGATACCTTCAAGTCAGCTGGCCCTGACAACCAACACCCCAGGGTACTCAAGGAGCTGGCGAGCATCATAGCTCAGCCTCTGGCACAGATCTTTGAAAACTCCTGGTGATCTACTGTAGTACCCGAAGACTAGAAGAAGGCCAATGTGGTGCCTATCTTCAAGAAAGGGAGGAGAGTGGATCCGGCTAACTATAGGCCCATCAGCCTGACTTCTATCTTGGGAAAGATCTTAGAAAAGTTTATTAAAGAGGCCATCCTTAATGGACTGGCCAACACGAACATCCAAGGGATAGCCAGCATGGGTTTGTTCAGTGTAGGTCTTACTTGACCAATTTCATTTCCTTCTATGACCAGATGACCTATCACCTGGACAACGGAGAAGAGATTGATGTCATATATCTTGACTTCAAAAAAGCTTTTGATCTGGTATCCCATGATCACGTCTTGGTGAAACTGGCCAATTGTGGCCTTGAGTCCACCACAATCCACTGGTTGGGAAATTGGCTCTGTGGTCAAACCCAGAGGGTAGGTAATTGGTGCAAGTCACTCATCATGGCATCTTGTGACAAGTGGGGTCCCCCAAGGCTCTGTCCTTGGACCCATATTGTTCAACATCTTCATTAATGATATGGACGTTGGAGTCAGAAGTGGACTGGCCAAGATCACCGATGACACCAAACTTTGTGGCAAAGCATCCAAATCAGAAGACAGACAGGTGATCCAGGCTGACATGGACAGGCTCAGCAAACAAGTAGACGAGAACCAAATGGTGTTTAACACTGAAAAATGCAAGGTTCTCTACCTTGGGAAGAAAAACCTGCAGCACCCTTATAGGCTCGGCAGTGCTATGCTGGCTAGCACTATGGAAGAAAGAGACTTGCGAGTCATGATTGACCACAAGGTGAACATGAGCCTGCAATGTGATGTCGCAGCTAGTAAAGGGAGCAAAATGCCAGCTTGCATCCATAGATGCTTCTCAAACAAATCCATGGACATCATTCTCCCCTTGTACTAGGCCTTGGTTATGCCGCAGCTGGAGTACTGTGTCCATTTTTGGGCTCCACAATTCAAAAAGGATGTGGAGAAGCTTGAGAGAGTCCAGAGAAGAGCCACATGCATGGTCAGAGGTCAAGAAAACAGACCGTACGATGACAAGCTGAGAGCCATGGGGCTTTTTAGCCTGGAAAAGCTCAGGCTCAGGGGTGATCTGATGGCCACCTATAAGTTTATCGGGGTGACCACCAG
>NW_017728910.1:2708035-2745249 GCF_001723895.1 Crocodylus porosus | reverse complement strand
GCCCTTTGGGCAGGGGGCTGGACTCGATGATCTCCCGAGGTCCCTTCCAGCCCTAATGTCTATGAAATCTATGAAATCTATGAAACAAAGCATAGTTCATACTTTATATCAGAATTAGTTGCATCTAAGCCAGCACACCTATCTGTAATATTTAAAATATAAAATCAGAGACAGATTTGAGCCACTATAGGAAAAATTGACAAAAGTTCAAGAAGGACCTGAATTTTATATTATGACTGTGCTGAAGCAGATTTGGTAATAACAGGATTACAGGCAGTCCTTGACTTACAACATTTTGGGTTGCAACATTTTGCACTGACAACATTTATAAATTGATAACCTGTTTCAACTTGATGATAAGTTTGAACTTTACAATGTTGTAAACTTTACAATGTGGCATCCGATGTGATGCCACACCAGCAAACAAGTTCGCTGCATCACTCATGTCCCTGGAGAACATCTGTCCAAACTTCCTTAGCCACTTTCTTTAAGAAAGCAGACAAGGCTGTAGAAAAAAACAGCAGCCAAGACTCCTGAGAAGACTCCAGCCAAAACCCTTCAAAAAGTCAACAAAGAGTCTTTCAAAAAGGCCAGCAAAGTCACCTCAAATAAATCCTTCCAAATCAATATGATTGCTATTTACAATATAAATGAAGTAATGTAGTTATACAACTCATCTATAATTGATTGATTACAAAATTCTGCGGTATTTTTGGTGAAAATAGGGTATCGGGCCTTGGTTCAAGAACAAGACCTCCATTTATAACATTATTTCTTATGACAAAATTGGTTCTGACTTACAACATTTCGACTTAAAGACGCAGTTTTCAGGAACCAATTGTGTCATAAGTCCGAGGACTGCCTGTATGTCATTTTAAAATAAACCTTCAGTCAGCGGCCTATTGGAAACAAACAGATTTATGGAAACCCAGCTACTTCTACTTCAGTGAAAGCACTCACTCCTGCAGTTTTCAGTATAATCTCCACAGCTAAATTTTATTTCAGAGGCTGAATGCTTGAAATTCTCAATATTTAAAATGCACCTCATCATGATAGATTATATCTGAAAATTAAACACCCTGGGATACCAGTATTGACCAAAAGATAAAAGCAATTCCTGTGGAAATACATTTTTAATAGCTGTATAAAGTAATTTCAGATTAAAACAAAATCAATAGACTTGGCTTTGTCTTTAAGTCAGTCTATACAGAACATAATGATCCTAGTTTGTACTTTGTTTTTAGGAAGAAATAAAAATAAGTAAATACTCTTATGGAATTAGAACTTAATATATATACACATTATGGATAATGGATTATCTCCCCACAATCAATGAACACAAATTTGAAGCTAATACGCAGCAGTGATATGCAGTGGTCTGTGTTGAACAGCACTATAACTTCCATAGAATCATCTTTAAATATGCGGGAAGGAAACGTATTCTGAGCCAATAGAAAGACATTTCAATGGGTGGCAGATCCAGTCTTGACTGATCCACACCATTCATGTCAATGGAAGTTCTTCAACAATTTTGGAACAGGAACTTGGGCCACATACAGACATTCAAAAAGCCTGAGGCAGAAGTGATCTAAGTTACATGCTTTACTCTAAGCATCCTAGATTAGTTTGGGAATGAAAAGAAACACACATTTGCCTTTTGGGAGGCTGGGGGTGGGGAGGCCATGGAGGCTGCCTCCACTAGCCAAGGACAGCAAGTTGGGGGCACTCCTGCACATCTCTCACTGGGCTCCACATTGCCTAGCACAGCCAGGCTACTACTGATTGGCTGCCAGGTCTGTGGAGCAGAAGTCTCTATTCCCCCCAACCCCCATCCCAGACCCCTGCCTGGCTGCATCTTACAGCTGGCCAGAGGGAGGGTGAGGGGCTGGGGAGAAATTCTATGCTGGCTCTGTACAAGAGAAGTCACTGCTCCCCACCCCACCCCTACTGCCTGCACCCCCAGCACAATCCCTACCTTATAAGAGGCAGAAAGATTCTGTTATAGGGGCAGCCTCCCTGACAGGCTGTCCATCCATAGGGGCCACCTCAGCTTTACCCTGCCCTGTGGCATGTTCTGCCCATGCATAATCACATGGACTCAAGGAGAGCCTGAGCCTGGTCCATGCAAGAGAAGCCTCTGCTCCTCCCACCCCTTCCTGCTTGTAGCTCACAGCTAGCCAGAGGCAGGATGCAGGGCTGGGGGAAGGGTCTGTGCTGACTTCTTTCTGTGACAGCCTGGGGACAGGGCTTGCTAAGCCCTTGGCTGGAGCAGCTGAGTGGGAGTCAAGTTCCAGCACCCTTTCCTGTGAGGGGGAGTTGCAGGGGGCCGCAAAGCAGCCTGGGATGCCAGAGAATACCAGCTTAACTTGATTCAGTAGGGGAAGTGGTACAGAAGTACAATAGACCAATCTAACCTAAATCAATTAAGTCTGATACTATAATGTGAGGTCTATCTTAGACTGGGTTCCACTGTTTTTAAACCAGTCTATGTACACTGAACTTCTATTCAGTTATGGGTGTAGAACAGCTTCTGATCACTTATATCAGGTTTTGTGTAATGTCTGTACCTGGTTTTAGTGAATAACACAACACCAAAACATTGAATTATGCATTATTTGACACCAAGGTTTCCTCTAAGGTGCGCACAACTAAAAGTCTGGCTGTGCACAGCCCTTTCAAGGCAGCGCACCAGGAGAAGAGCTGGAGGCTCCGCTGGCTCCAGGATACATGCCTCCTTCCTCCCTGAGGTGAAGCGGGGGCGCAGACCAGTGTCCTGGAGCCAGCAGAGCCTCACTTGGGGCAGGCAGTGGCTCCTCCCTGAGGTGAGGCAAGGCAGGGATGAAGTCTGGAGCCAGGGGCTGGCGTGGGCTCCACCAGCTCCGGGGAAGTGCTCCGCACCCTGGCCCTGATGCAGGGGAGCGGAGCACTTCCCAAGAGCTGGCGGAGCCCACACCAGCCCCCAGCTCCAGTCCCCAAGCTCCTCAGCTCCAGCCTCCAGCCCCCAGCCCCCAGCCCCCTTTGGTAAGTGTCCCACGCCAGACCGCTGCTCCTTAGGGGGAACACTGTTTGCCACCCAAACCATGAGCCAGAATTCTACGGTCAAATCCATACTGAGTTATTGCTTTTTAAGCAAGTTTTTAAAGAGCTGACAAAAACTTCTGTGTAGAGGGAGTCATTGCAGTGAATCTCCAAATCTCTGAATCTTTCTATTCTGCTATGTCACAGACCAGTGAGACCAAAAGTAGAATGTAAAAAATATAAAGCCCCAGTAATTATTCAATCTGATTTGCATAAGCTAATCAAAATGATTTATTCCCCCCCACGCCATCCCCCACAAAAATCTATTAAGAGATGTCTATTGTTTTCTTTTGGAACATTTTAAAAATTAACTTGATTACCAGCATCACTATTTTGTATCAAATTCCCACTACTGGGTCATATTTTGAATGGAATGCCAACTTCAGTCAGCAGAACCTGCACTTCTGAACAACTTTAGGAAATGGAGATTTATGTTATTATTTTTATTAGAGTAGCAGTTCCTATACCCATTGGCAGAATGTCCCTGTTTTGAAGAGATTATAATATAATACAAGTTTGCAATCATGCAACTTCTGAACATGCTTAACTCATGCAGTGTGAATGCTTCATATTGTAGGTAATTGGTCTACTCATTACTCGCCAGGAGCAAAGGCCATTTGTAACTCTTTCTGTAGCTTTCTGACTCTGAACTAAAATACAAATTCAAAACTACCTCAAATTTAACCCTACCGCAGGTAAAGAGATTACGTACAATGCATACAAAGCCTTTTTTTGTCACAGGTGATATCAAATTTCACACATTCTTCCAGTTAATCAAAGAGCCAGATGTAAAATCGCTCAGTGAGGAATGCAACATGGATTGGGGAACATTGTTTTTATAAAAGACAGAAAAGGATTGAATGAAAAATGTGTAACGCATAGGATGCATATTTGTAAAGCAAAAGGCACGCATGACTTCCAGTTCTCTCATGCTATATAGGCTGCCAGCACATAAACTAGCTGGAAAAGTAGAATGGTATGTAAATTCAAGTGCCCACTAGGACACAGCTGTTCAAGGCAGCGCTCCAGTTAATTTCTCTCTGGGATCTCCCAGAAGCACTGTGTACACAATTTCTCCTGGTGTCCTCTGCTTTCAAGGAAAGAACATGCCCTGCTTCAGTCCTCATGGGAACACAAGATGTTGGCTGACTAGCCATTAGTGATCCTACATTGCATATGTTAAAGATGGGCAAAGGAGAATTCCAGCTATTGATTCACATAGACTGTGTGAGGTTTGTGATTCAATAGGCAAGGAAAATTATGAGTACATTTGACTCAGAATTTGCACAGAACAGAAAATTAATGATTTAAGTTGAGAAAAAATTATTGGAAGATAATAAAGCCACTATTTCAAAACATGACAGCAGACATCTTTGACTACAAACCTGCCTGGTTAATTGGCAGCAACTGGAAAGGAAGTGATCAACATATAGGAAGGCTGAAGTACTTACTTGTCTATTAGTAATGGAGAAGTATGTTTTATAATATCCATCAAAAGTAGATATTTTTAAATCATGAGGCTTAGATAAATTTGCACCTACAAGAGTTCATGGAGGAAGTCTTTGACCCATTGCTGTTAATATTTAACAAGACTTGAAATACTGAAGAAAGTCAATAAGACAAGGAGACGGCTAACATTGTGCCAATATTCAAAAGCAAGAAAAATGGCTAAATTAACTATAAATTATTTAGTAGGGCTGTGCGAAGCTTTGGGGGCTGATTCAATTTGGAGGAGATTCGGCCTAATTTGGCGGCTGAATCTCTGAATCCAAATTGAATCAGGGGAACAATTAAAAGGTCTGAATCAGGCAGTCCCCACTCACTGGTGCAGGAAGCTGGACCCGGACTTCATGCTGGTAAGTAGGAGGTGGGGGAAGGGAGGCTGAAGAAGGGGGAAGGATACCATGGGGGAACCCCTGCTAGGTCCCATGTCCTACCTGCTCCTCCAGCTCCCCTGAGCACCCCTGACATCCACCTGCTCTCCCAGTCCCACATAGCTGCCCCGTCAGCCCCAGCTCCCAGTTGTTTTAAAAAAGCCCCCACTCACTGGCTGCTGCCAGGTGGGGGGTCATCCCCACTGCTCCCCACTACCCCATGCTGCATGGGGGGCTCTACCATGAGCCTCCCAACCCCTGCCTGCTCTCCCAGTCCCCCCATACCTGCCCAACTTACCCCAGCTTCTGGACCTTTAAAAAACAACAACAAAAGACCCCAGACTCACAGGCTGCTTGGGGCTTCTGGGGGCTCATGACAGAGCCCTGCCCATGCAGTGTGGAGCAGCAGGGATTGCCCCCCCCCCCCCCCATGGCGGGGGCGGGGGGGGCGGGGCTTTTTTTTTTTTTAAGGGCCAGGAGTTGGGGCAGGCAGGGCAGCCATGGGCTGGGGGGTGGGCTGGGAGATCGGGCGGGGGTCGGGGGACTCATGTCAGAGCCTCCCCATGCAGCATGGGACAGTGGGAGACAGTGGGGTTCAACCCCTCCCTGGCAGCAGCCAGTCAGTGGGGGCTTTTTTTGTCAAAGAGCTGGAGCTGGGTGGGGTTGGGAGAGTGGGGCCTGTGAGATTCAAAGATTCGGCTGATTCAGCAGCATCCAAATCTCCAAAACAGATTCAGCTGAATCAATTTGGGACAGTGATTTGAATCACCAAATTTAATTACTCTCCCCTGAATCAGCTGAATCCGAATCTGAAGTGAATACCAGCTGTTTTGCACAGGACTACTATTTAGCCTAATAATGATCCCAGCCAAAATTATAGAAAAGTTTCAATGGGATTCAACTGAAGAGGATCGAAGAATAGGACTGTGAATAAGTCCAATCAATTTGGTTTTCTGGGAAACAGATTGCCAAATAAAACTTACTTCAACCTCCTACAACAAACGTAAAAGGTCATTAAAGATAAAAGCACGGAAATAATATGGACTTCTTTAAGGCATTGGACCAATGACCATATACCATTCTGATAAAAATTAAACACTATAATATAAATCAGTAGACTGCCCAGAATTAAGAACTGGTAAATTGGTAGTTCTCAAAAAGTAGACATCAATGAAATCACCATTTCTACCAGAGCTCTAAAGAGATCACTAGTAAGGCCAATGCTATTTGACAATCTATATTTACATCTAAAGCACTGATGAAAAATTATTGCTGGAAGGCAACACAAAGATTTCAAGTGGTAAATAATGATGCAAACAAGGCAGTAATTCAGAGTATTCTGTATTGCTTGGTAATTTGGGCCCCTTCAAACAAAACATGAAGAAGGAGCACTAACTACATGCAGAATGAGAGACTGTATCCTAGAAAGCAGGGACTTTCCTGGTTATTGGGGTCATAGTGGACAAGTAACTGCACAGGAGCTCTTACAGTATGAAGATGTGGCAAAAAAGATTAATGTAAATGCAGCAAGGATGAGGAAGGTGGTGGCTGTACCTCTGCATACTTAGACTGACCATGTAAAAATCCTAGAAATCCAGGACATTTTTTGGGAAACCCAAGATACTGCTGCCACCCCCAACTCGCACCCCCACCCCATGCTCCCCTGCACTCTGACAAGTTGGTGGGGATAGGGCTGCATGCTGGGGAAGCAGCAGTGCCTGCTGCTCACCTACAAGACACTGCACCACTCTGACTCCCAGACAGACTGTGCACTACATCCCTCCATTTCTGGGATGCTCATTATAATTTTCAACAGCTGGCCAGGACCAGCCTCTGAAATCTAGAACTGTCTCAGCTAAAATGGCACATGTGCAAGATTCCCTCTAAGGTTCATGTTGTGCACAGCTGTGCACAACTAAAAGTCTGGCTGTGCACAGCCTTTTCAAGCCCGCGCACTGGGAGAGGAGCTAAAAGGTAAGCTCCTAGGTGAGGTTGAGGTGGGAGCCTGGCGCATGGTCCGCTAGCTCCGGGATCATGCTCCACTTCCCCACTTTGCCTTGGGGAGTGAGGAGGCAAGTGGCATGAGGGCCAGGGGGTGGAGCACTTCCCCAGAGCTGGCGGAGCCCACACCAGCCCCCTGGCTCCAGCCTCCTTCCCTGCCTTGCCTCACCTCAGGGAGAAGCCGCTGCCCACCCCAAGTGAGGCTCCGCCGGCTCTGAGGCACTGCTCCGCTCCCCGGCCCTGATGCCACATGCCTCCTCCCTCCCCGGCCCTGATGTGGGGGGTGGAGCACATCAGGCAGAACCAGCTCCAGCCCCCAGCTCCAGCCTCTGGCCCCAGCTCCAGCCACCCAGTTGCAGCCTCCAGCCCCAGCCTCCGGCCCCCAGCCTCTCGGTTCCAACCTCTGGCACCCGGCCCCAGTCCCTGGCCCCCAGCCTTCAGGCTTCTTGGTTCCAGCCCCCAGCCCCCTTCGGTAAGTGTCCCACGCCAGAGCGAGGCAGTGCACTCATGGATTGAGGTGATGTGCTCACAGACTGCTACTCCTTAGAGGGAACTTTGGACATATGGTCACCCTACATATACTGATAACATTGAACACCTTATACCCAAGGTGTCATACTCAGCCTGAAGACCAGACCCAGCCCACATCGGAGGGTTAGCCAAGCCGTGGGGCTTCTCGTGGGCTGAACTCCTACTTTTGTGAGCTGACTGAGCCCACAGCGCTCTATGCTGGGGCTGCCAGAGCCCCTGCAGTGATTCCATTAATCCTCTTTGGCAACGCTTTGAAAACCAGAAAGTTAATACCCTTCGCTATCCCTCACACTTACCTGATGCTGCAATCAAGACACTTCTACACATGCTCCAAAGCGTTCTAGCATATTCAAATCTTGTGTATTCAGCATCCCTGCATTTCAAGATGGTGGCAGGGGTGCTTTAACTAAAGCTCACTGAACAAGCTATAATTAAAGTGCTCCCACCACCATTGTGTCATGTGGGAAAGAACTGCTCTAATTAAAACACCAGTTTCCCCCACCCTGGAGCATGTGTACCCAGGGTTTTTAGTTGCCTCTGTTGACCAAAATCTGAAGCAGAGGAAAAGTGAGGCAAGCTTTCACTGTCACACTGAAACTCGCTTTGGCAGCTACAGGGATCAATGCCACATGTGAGCACTTCCACCATACGGATCCAGCCCACAGGGCCCAACAAGTGTGATACCCTTGCTGTATATAATTCTGATGTCCCCATTTTAAAAAAGATTTTTGGAAAATGGGAGGTAGTTAAAAAAAAAATTGCCAAAAGAGTTATTTGACAGCTAGAGAAAATAACTTGCATTGAGATATTTGCAGTTATGTTTAGTTTTCCAAAGTGACAAAGGACTTGACTACTGCATCTAAGTACCATCACAAGGAGAATGCACTGGGTACTAAAAGCCTTTTTTAAAACTAGTACAGAAAGGCATATCAAGAACCAATGACTAGAAACTGAATCTAGGCAAATGTATATGAAATTAGGCATTTTTCTAAAAAAACAGCAAGGGGAATTAATCACTAAAAGAAACTACTGAGACAAAAAGGTTGATTCTCCTCCATCACCTGGAATTTCAAGAGTTGGTATCCTTCTGAAAGATGTTTTAACCAAAACAAGTTATTCTATCATCAGGCAAAATCATGAGGCTCAATAAAAGGGTTAATTGGGTGAAATAGCCTGTGATACACATGAGATATGACTAGACTATATAATGATTCCTTCTGGCCTTAAACTATGTAAGTGTGTGGTTCTCTATGACTGCATTGCAATAGGAGGGCCCAGCCTATGTTACACCTCTGCTTCCTCTCTACCCATTTTAGACAGTCCTTGTGTTCTAAGCAGCTTGGAAGAATTGAAGTTGTGACCAGCTTTCACATGGAAAGATGGAGAGCAAGCTGAGAGAAAAAGGAAGAGAGGCTTCTTGTCCTCTTACCTCTCTTGCTGGCCACACAGTTTGAATATATCTACATAACAAAATGTAGATACAGTTGTGACATGTTCCAACAAGAGGAGGACAAGTCTTCTTGGAGAATGTGTTCAAAATCTTGGTACAGAAGTACAATTAATTTTCCTCATTCTATAATTATACCTTTGATTTACTGTACAGACATCTCTCCAAGATCTTGAAGTCCCTGGTGTGCTTGACACCAGAACACTGTTTTACTTAAGTAGTCCAGCAACAAACAATATTGCCATGACATAGTAAAGAATGGAGGCTTATTTATTCCATGTCTGATGATAATGTTAAAAAGGAATTCATATTTTTAAACAAGAGAAAAAATACTCTAAGCAGAACTACTTCGATGAAATGCAGTCTCTACAAGGTTAATGAGACTTCAGACTCATAGGTGGTTAGGGGCTGGAAGGGACCTTGTAGATCATCCGGTTTAGCCCCCTGTACCAGGTAGGAAAAGACAACTGGGGTCAAGTGACCCCAGCGAGGTGACTGTCCAGTCTCCTTTTGAAGATTTCCAGGGTATGTGACTGCACCACCTCTGGAGGGAGTTTATTCCACAGTCTGCACACCGAGTGTGAAGCAGTTTTTCCTGGAATTGAACGTGAAGCGGCTTTCCAGGAGTTTGTATCCATTGCTCCTGGTCTTCTCTAGGGGTGCCCTAGTGAACAGTTGTTCACCAAGTTCTTGATGTACTCCCCTGATGTAGCGGTAAGCTGCTACCAACTCCCCCCTCAACCTTCTCTTCTGTAGGCTGAAGAGGCCCAGGTCCCTCAGCCTCTCCTCATCTGGCTTGTCTTGCAAGTCCCTGATGATATGGGTAGCTCTTCTCTGGACCCTCTCAAGTTTTCCCATGTCCTTGTTGAAGTGCAGTGCCCAGAATGGGACACAGTACTCCAGCTGCAGTCTCACCAGTGTGGAGTACAGTGGGAGTATCATTTCCTTAGTTTTGCACAAGATGCAATGGTTTATGTGTGCCAGTGTGTTTGTTGTTTGCCCTGCTGACATTCCATTTTCAGTAAGTTTATTTCCTGCTGAATTAATATGCATAGGAGAGAAAAGGCCACTTTTAAATGCAGCAATCTTTTATGTGAAAGAATTTATAAATGAACAGATAAAATGTGGCTGTTTGGAAGATGACCAAATAATGCAATTTTAACTTAATTTTTGTACAAATGTACAATGTTCAGGGTAATGCTTATTGCTAGATTTATGCAAAAGGCACCAATGCCATGGTCCTGCCATATATTCAAGAAATAAAATTAGATCTTTTATAACACCTCTCCCTACAATGCATCTCATTTCTCTCCTATATGAAAATAATAGTCATTTTTCATATGCTTATTTATGACTCAGTCCTGCAAGGTATCAAGTCCCCTCAATTACTAATGACATCTCTGAGGGTCAGAAGACAATAGATACTTCACAGGATTAGGCAATTAGTTATATTTTTCCTTTTACCACAGTAAGGTAATTTGACTCAGCTTTAATTTACTCAGACATGACCAGACATGTATATTCTATGGCGTTACAGCACAACTAACATTTATAAAATACAGTAATAGCTGATTTTTTGGGGGGAGGGGAAACAAAAATCCTGTGGTTTTTTTTTTTAAATAAATTGATTTTCTTTCATACTTTCCCAAAGTAAAATATGGGGCACAGTTGTCTGGAATCTTTGTGAAATGTTGAAAGTTACTTTAAAAGTTATTTGTTTAACCTACATAACTAAAAATACAAATTGGTTCATAAAATGTGGTAACTGGTTTACTCAACTAAATGCTGTTTTTCTGCTAATCACTAGCACTTAGAGCTCTCCCACAATATGACAAATAAACTTGCAGATATGTAGGTCAGCCTATACTCTTCTCTAAGCTAAGATGTGTGTGCCAAAGGCACTGTTATAAGGCATGCATGTTATAAAGCTTCATTGCCGCGATCACTAGCTATTTTCTGAAGCACGGCAACCAGTCCACTGTACTTAAAAATGAAGGGGAGGGGAGCAGGAGGAAGGTGAACAAACACACTGGATCAAATGCAAAAGACTATGCTGATGCACAATATTACTTAAGGCTTGGGCCGTACAAAGAGATGCCTGCCTATTTATCCTATTGGTTTCACTTAGTCTCCCTCCTCAACATGGTGTCTTTTGTACATCTGTAAGAAGCGCCAAGCTCTGCCCAATCCTCCTCAGCCTTCTCTTCCAGTACAATTCCCTCATGCTGTCTTTACCAGGTCACAAGTCCTAACCAGCTACTAATGTGTGCCTCACTTGTCCCTGCTCAGGTCAAGAGGTGCTGCAGGTGGCATTTTACACAACAACTATGCACACCCTTTAGCCTTGTCTAGACCAAGGCTTATATATTCACTAAATATAGAAGCCTAAATAGATAAATGTATAGGCATTTTTTATTTTTTATTGAGATAACTGTCTTGCTATAACCAATGTGGGTACAAACTGAAGTCATTCATTCACAAAAGGGAACAATTTTTGCTCCATTCAACAAGAAGCCCATACTACATGGGAGTAACTATTTTGCCCTTTTCCTTTTTGATAAGCAGTAACAGCCCTATCAAGGGACTTATAGGTGAACTTGGAACACAGTATCTATCTATCTCTAGCTTAATTATTCACTATTCAACACTTCTACATGCTGTGTAGCAATAATAGGTTTGGTAGTAGATATTGTTTCATTACGGGTATACTTCTGTGTGGCATTTACATAGCCATTCCTCTAATTATTCTCAGTATACTGCCAACCATATGATGATCTTTTCCAGGAAAAGAACTTGTCTCCTTGACAATAGAGAAAAAAAAAATAATTGTAGGGTGGAAGCTTTAAATAATGGTTATATTAGAGATACTTTGTAAATTGCTTTTCACTTAGGTCTTGAAGTCTAAAAGGCTATGTTCTCATAAACTCAGCATAAAAATGTTTCCTGTAGTCCAAGGGGGAAAAAAAAAGCAGATCATGGTTTACTGGTACAACATTATGTAGTTTAAATTTGTATTGAATAGCACTGTCAGTTCTTCATATGCCCCATTTATTTAATTCATTGGGTAAAGCTGTTTTCAAAAAAGTATAACCTTTCTTTTATTCTGTCTGGATCTCAAAATTTGCAGCATCCAATTAATGAATGGGTACAAAACAAAAGGAAATCAAAAGCTGATAAATGTCCAGCAGACTGAAGTGCAAAATGCCAACAGCCAGCTTACTAAAAAGTTGAACAATAATGTAAAATTGTGCTTCTTTTATAACTATGCAGTTTCAAAGCCAAGCCCTCAACATTTTATAGCTAAAGAAGTGCTTAAGCATTACATGGCTGCTAATGATATAAGTGCATACTTCTTCCTGCATAATTTCCTAATTTAGCAACAACCAGAAAGAAATTCAGGCATGGAGAAAAAGTGATCCCAGCCTGCAGGATTCAGACCTTGAGATCTATAGCACGGGTTATCTAATGACAGCAACAGTAGGTTCGTATCTTCTGGGTGAAACAATTAAAAGAGGCATGGTGAGGTTCAAGACAGCTGGATTCCAGTGTCAGTGTAGAGTGTTCCTGCCTGCCTTTATCCCAGTGAAACTGGAGACAAACATACAGAAACCTCTCAGGATTAGCTAGTATGGGATTGGCGAGACCATGACCAGATGCCAGCTGGGGTCTGTGCTGTGGGAGAGGGGAGGGAGAAATGGGGGAATCCCTGCTTGAGCTTGGCCAGGCAGATGCTGCTGTGCCTGCATCTCCAATTCCTTAGACAGCCGGAGCAGTGATAGTGCTCCATCTAGGGAGGAGAGGGGTGGGGCCAGCCCTCGTCTCTGTAGCAGACAGCACATCACAGCCCAGCCTAGCCCAGGGCTGAGAAGCATGCTGGGATGCTGCAGGGCTCTGATTTAACTAAAACCAGGAAGGGGGTCTAGGACAGAAGTTCCATAAACTGGCTTGATAAAAATCAGTTAAGTCTGATATTACATTCAACCAGGTTTATTTTAAACCAGTTTTAAAATGGCTGAAACTGGTTTATGTGTACTGAACTTATGTGCTGTTACAGGTTAAAACCACTTTCTGATCACTTAAATTGGTTTATGTGTAACTTCCATCCCTAGCCTTATTGTTCACTCCTCCTTCTTTGTCACACTTATTTCTGGTACATGGGCTCACACTGGCCCCAGCTATCAGGGCTAGGGCAGACATTCCAAAAGCCAGAGTGTGAATTGATTCAACTTTTGCAAGTTAGACTCACCTGCAGAGAGTGAACTGGTTTGTAACAGAACAGACATGTGGGCATATGCCTGTAGTTGCTCAGGCCAGGAGCCAGGGGTGCTAGAGTGAGCCCTCAGCTGCAGGGAAGTCATGGGGAGGGGGCGTGGCCAGTCCTAGATAAACTGGCCAGAGAGGTTTAATTCCCCCCTCCCTGTCCCACCAGAAGGGACATGAGCCAAGTCTGCTGGTTGCTCCCCACTCCTGCTGTAGCATCGGGCACCATGGCCCCCAAGCCAGAGGGGGCAGGGAGGGTGATTAGTCTCCCCTCTACCCATACTGACAGCTAGAGTAGAGGGGAGACTGGCTCCTTGCAGCAGAATAAGGCCCCTGCTTTCCCATCTGCAGAAGGATGGAGGGAAGGGGAATAACCCTATCCCTGACCACCCCCGCTAAAGGGCCCTAAGAGCTGGTTATGCCCCTGCTGGGCCACTGCAGTGGGAGAGGGCAGGGGCCTTGGTGGGGGTAGCAGCCCATCATAATGTCCAGCAGCATGAGCCCCTTCCCGACTGGAGGCCCTGCTGTGGGGTGGGCAGAGCTGCAGTGGGCTGCATTCAGCAGCACTGGGATCCAGAGATGGCTAGAGCCCCACCTCCCAGTGCCACCACCACGGCTGGTTTCCTTACCCCAAAGCACCCCCCCCCACACACACTGGCTCTCTAGCTCCTGGCATCCCTCAGTCCCTCCAGGTCGAGGAGTCACTCTCTGGGCTTGCAGCAGGGCTGGGGCTGCTCCATGGAGTGACTGCCTTTCTTGGTAGTCTGGCCACAGCAGCTCCTTTGCTGCTGCCACTGGCCCCAGCCCTCTGGTACAAGTAGGGACCAGTGTGTGCAACCCTGACCCTATGCCGGGTCTAGCTCCAGGCTCACCTGTACCAGTGTCAGCACTCCAGGCTCACCCATCCCACCACTGCTCAGGAGTGGCATGGGAGAGAAATGGCTGCTCAGTGTGGGGGAAAAGCCCCTCATTATCCTTCTGTCAGTGCTTCCATCTGGAGCCAGAACTGGGCAGCCCTGTGTCTCCACTGCATCACTGCCCCCTCTGGGCTGCTCCACTGGGCAGCAGTGGGGCAGCAGTGGTAGCAGAGCAGACACAGGGCAGCCCAGTGTCAGCTCCAGGTGGCTGCAGCAGACACCAGCAGTGGGAGGCAGAGGGGCTTTTCCCCCCACGCTGAGCAGCTGTTTTTTCTCTGCTGCCACTGCTCAGCCCAGATGGGGGATCTGGCACAGGGCTGCCCTGTGTCTCTGTCATGTCACTGCCACCTCTGGGCTGCTCTTCTGGGCAGTGGTGGAAGCAGAGCACACACAGAACAGCCTGGTGCCAGCTCCGGGCAGCTGCAGCAGAAATTGCCAGAAGTGGGAGGGGGAGGGGCTGCTTTTGCTCCGTGCTGGCTCCAGGCTCCCCTATCTGTGCTGAGCAGTGGCAGTGGGGGAGAAGTGGCTGCTCAGTGTGGGGGGAAAAGTTTCTCCTACTCCTGGCATCTGCTGCAGCCACCCAAAGCTAGCACTTGGCTGCCCTGTGTCTGCTGTGCTGCCACTACTGCCCAGTGGGGCAGCCCAGAGGCAGCAGTGACACGATGGAGACACAGGGTAGGCCAGTACTGGCTCTGGGAGGATGCACCTGGAAGCACCAGCAGGATAGGGAGGGGCTTTTCCCTCATGCTCAGCAGCTGTTTCTTCCCCACTGCTACTGCTCTACCCAGACAGGCAAGCCTGCAGCAGGACTGGGGCAGGCAGGGGCAGGGTTGTGCACACTGGTCCCTACCTGTACCATGGGGCTGGGACCAGCAGCAGCAGCAAAGGAGCTGCTGCAGTCGGGCTGCCAAGAGCAGAGCAGAGCAGCTCCAGCCCTGCTGCAAGCCCAGGGAGTGGTACCTCAGCCTGGCAGGACTGAGGGACTCACCATGGGCCAGAAAATGACCCACTACTGGCCAGATCTGCCCAGCCCATAGCATCTGGCCATGTCCCCACCCAGCTGTGATGGGGGTGGGGGCTCTGGACCCTCTGGGCCCTGCTGCTGCCATGCACAGCCCGCCATAGCTCTGCCCACCCTGCAGCAGGGCCCCCCGCTGGGAAGGATCTTGTATTACTACAAATTATGATGGGCTACAGTGGCCCAGCAGGGGCACAGCCAGCCAATAAGGCTCCTTGGGGTCGGGGGGGCAAGGATGAGGTTAATCCCCTTCCCTTTATCCTTCCACAGAGGGGACAGCAGGGGCCTATTCCACCACAGGGAGCCATTATCCCCTCTACCCTGGCTGCCAGTAGGGGAAACTAACCTCCCTCCCTGCCTGCTCTGCCTCAGGGGCCATGGTGCCCAGTCCTGCAGCAGGAAGGGGAGCAACCAGAAGACCCAGTTGGTGGGATAGGGAGGGGGGAATTAAACCCCTACCTGGTCAGACCCCCCACCCGTGCCTGTCTGGGGAGTAGAGGGGTGGGGCCAGCCTGACTGGGGTGGAGCAGGCCAGCCCAAAGAGCATGCCAGGATGCTGGAGGTTTTAGGAGTGTGTAAAATGGGCTGCATTTGATTTGGACTTGGATTCAACCCAAATAGGGGATGGTGACTCGATTTGTCAATTCAGATCACTGCCCTGATTATATTCAGCCAAAGCTGAATCTCAAGATTCGATGCGGATTCGGAGAATCAGCAATTTGGCCATAGACACAACTTTAAATGTTTTTTTGACATACCTCAAGGTACCAGGTGTGGCTCATGCTGTGATGCTGAGGCAGATGGAGCATGCCACAGGAGTGCAGGGGCCCCCCTGGTGTGCTCAGCGATGAACCCAGATGTGGACCAGAACTACTTCTGGTCCATTTCTGGGTCCACCACTAAGCATGCTGGACCCCCCCCCCCATATCCCCCAGCTTGGTGATTGGCTGCATGGGGGACCCCAGATGCTCCCCCTACCCAGGAGGCACCAGTTGCTGAGCTGGAGAGGTGCAGGAGGGTGGCCTGCATGCTCCCCAGTGGACCTGGAAGTGAACCGGAAGTGCTTCTGGTCCACTATCAGGTCTACTGCCGAGCCCCCCGCTCTACCATGGGACACTCCATCTGCCTCAGCATCGCAGCATTCATGAGCCGCCTGGTACCTTGTGGTATGTAGAAAAAACATTTTAAAGCTGTGTCTATATTCAAATTGCCGAATCTTTCTGAATCTCTCTGAATCAATCTGAAGAGTTCCAATTCGATTCAGAGAAATTAAAGGGTCTCCTGACTTGACTCAGATTTCGAGATTCGGCCACTGAGTCAGGTCGAATCTCTGACAAACCAAATCAGGGAGCAAAGCTTCGCACAGCCCTATCTGGTTTATCTTCAGAAACTTTAGCTGCCAAACGCTGACAAGTTTCTGTTAGTCTCTGAAGAATCTCAGTTTGCACATGCTCCACAATTTAGTCAAGTCTGTGTGAATTCTCACAGAATTTATAAGACACATTTCTGCCATCAGCAAAGCCTCCTATCAAATCCAATGCCCCTCTTCAAAACATTGAGATGGTAAATGTTTTTCAGTTGCAAGATTTTATTTTTCAAACAGGGGGAATTATATTTTAATTCAACCTTGTTCTGAGAAAAAGATAAAACAACTTTAGGTGAAACTTTCCCAAAAATCAATCTGGAGACAGAAGCCAAGCAGGGAATTTTTCAGTCAGATATATTAAAGGTTTGCAGAATTCAAAGCAACTGAATATGCAGAAGAGAACAAAAAAAGTAAGGCTAACACTACTTCTTCTAGCTAAGACACCACAGGGAAAGCTATATATATATTTTAAAAAATAATTTCATTCTGACAGTGTTTTTCCAACATTTCATTAGGATTTAATAAATGCATTGATCTGTGACATAATCTATGACACAGAATGAATTTAATATCAAAAAACCTCTTTTTCAAGGTACCACTAAAATCTGAATTCATGGGCAGGGGGAGAAACGATGCATATTTTCTCTACTCGTTTTGAAAAAACTGCAAGTTCAGACACATAATACCCTTCCTAGAATGCCAAATATGTTGTGATCCAGCAAGACAACAGACTATCATTACATATTTTTCACTGAAAGATCAAATAAGGGTCATTTTTAATGAAGTATTCAATACCCTCTCCTTGATGAAAATGTTGACATTCATTAAACAAGCTAAAATCCAAGGCTAGAATTAGTAAAATAATTATAGGATCATCACTTAAAATCTTGATTCACCCACTAACCATCTGCTGCCTGGAGGCTAAATTCCAAACAGAATTAAGACAAGGGGAAAAAAACCCAAAAACGAAACCCAAAACAAAACCTGGTTTAATATAAGGATCCTATTAGCTTGTCCACAGTATCTGTTATTATAATAGGATTAGTTTCACAAACAGATATGGCATACATGTATGCAACAATGAGCACAAAGATGACTGAAAATCCAGTCACCATAGCAAAGAATGATGACATTCTGTCAGTTAAGTCATAGCATGCTTTAAAGGAAAAAAGTTATCAAACAGCAAGGGACACTTAAGATTAGAAACCACGTCAGTGTCTACAGCCTGCTATTAGCACACTGTATTTTGGTGTTATAATAGATGCACCAAGTACCTTCAGATATTTGTTTAAATCATTGCAATAAAAGACCTGTATGAGGAGATATTGATTAGTTTGTATTAAACTGATACATTCTAAACAAAGGACTCTAAAAACCATTTTTCCCCTCACCTGACTTGCATCTTAACTGAGATATGGCCTTGTTTCTTCCCTTCTGTGATTGTTCAGAACAACTCTTTTTTGCAATCCTGTGACATTCCTTGGCAACCCCAGCAGTTGCCTTCATGAAGAAAATATAAAGTACACAACATTTTCAACAGATTTTCAGTGCCATTAAGCAGACCGAACCATGCCATCAACCACAGATCATCAGCACGTGGGCTGGGGACCCTAAGAACAAAAATCATCTGTGTTATATGAAGAGTAGAAAGTTGCAGAAAGAAGGCTGTGAGAAGCACATGGACACACAGCAGTTTAGAAAAAACAATGTCTTTACTTGGACATGTTTTTAACATGTAAAAGTCAAGTCATTGAAGGACATGTTTTCAAAGCTAAGTACAGACAGTCAAAAAGCCCAAGGCTGATTCAATTCAGTCTTTTCAGGTTAGTCTAAAAGGTACAGTTTAACTTGAAACAGAAGTGAACATTTACCTTTGATTCAGGAGATGCAGCCACATGCCTGCAGTGGCTCAGGCCAAAAGCCAGAGAGTGCTAGAGCAGAGCAGCGTTCTCTGGCTGTGTGTTCATTTCCTCTTCCTGCTGCCCCCAAGGTCTCTGGAATTTGCAGTCCAGAATTACAGTAGCAGGACTCTGCAGGTTTGCTAATCACTTCCTCTTCCAGGTGCCTCTGGGATTTGTAGTCTACAGTTGCAGCCAGCAGTAAGATTGAGCAGCGGATGAGATGTATAACCCCGCTTCCTGGCCCCAGACCCTACTGGGGTTTGTTTGGGGGGAAGTCCCTCCCCCCCCAGACTGAGCTGCATCCCCAGCTGGGCTTGCCCCACCCCACACCACCTCCTTTCTCAGCCAGTCCTCACTGCTAAAGTTAGGGAGCAGAAGGGTGGGGCTAGCCCTGCTCTCAGGAGCAGACAGCCCAGCCCAGGGCTGGACAGCATGCTGGGATGCTGGGTGACTGTGATTTAACTTGAACCAGGATGTGGTCTGGGACACAAGTTTCATAAACTGGTTTAACTCAAATCAATTAAGTCTGATACTGTACTATGCTCAACCAGGTTTATCTTAAACCAGTTTCAGGCATTTTGAAACTGGTTTATGTGCACTGAGCTTCTGTTCTGTTACAGGTTTAAACCAATTTCTGATCACTTAAACTGGTTTATGTGTAACTTCTGTCCCTAGCGCAAAACAGCACTGAAACTATAACCTAGACTACAATTTCAAAAGGCATCATTTCCTAGTTAGGCACCAAAAAGGAGTGGCTGAATATTCAACGATAAAGCTTGATATGCTGAGTAATGTAATTGTTTGAAAATCTGGCAGGAGAAGTTAGAGTGGCAACTGTTTAGCACCGGGCACTTTTTGGGGGGGAGGAGGAAGGGGGGAAGACTAGCCCTGCTGATGAGTCCCAAGCACTTGAAGATCTATCCCTGAGCTTTTGCTAATGATGAACTCTTCTGTAGTACAGACTGATAGCATGTGATGAAGACATTTTCATTTTCCTTTGCAATCTGGCCTCAATCACCAAAAAGAAAAGCTTTGTTTACTGAACTGGTTTACTATAATACATCAATTTAAATTCATCCAGGTTGACTCATTTAGCACACCAATGCAGCCAATTATTTAAATCACTATTTAAAACCAAGGACTATATTCTACTCCATTCTTGTCAATAGATGTAGGGTCTAGGTGTAAAATTTAGAAGTTGCCTAGATTTTTTTCATTCCCAAAGCATGTCCTCTACTGAAGGGAGAATAATTTCATAGACCTGGCAAATATCTCCATGTTAATTTTTCATTACAGGTACCTTTGCACTACAGAAGTAATTACATGCAAATATATCACTAAGTAAATCAAAATTCTATCTACCAGATTACTTGAGTGCTCTTATAATATCTTATACTATCAAAATGCAGTCATGATCTTTCTACTCTTAAAACTGTCCACCAAAATTCTAAAGCATATTTCATATTTAAAGGTATGGATACCTTTAGGTTTCTCACAGAAAATCTTTACTATCTCACATCCTTACTTTTGACCATTATGAAAAAAGAAGTAAACAATGTGTCATATACCTGTGTTTGAATAGGTTAATAGATGGCCTAGTTCAGAACTCATATCCCAAGTATTTAACTAATATAATTTCATTGGCTTTAGTGGCATTATTTCTAGTTTATACTGGTTAAGAGAGATCAGAATCATGCTTTGACTATATTTCTGAATAAAATTGGTGCTTTGACTATTCATTATCTCGTTCACCCCCTCCCCAAGTGTATAATTGGATTTTTCAGTCGTATATCTCTTAATACACACAACCAATTGAGTTAGGGAAATGTGTCTCTGCTACATTTAAAGTTAACAGAATTCCATGCATTCAAGAAGATGTATTATCTCATTCTGCTGTGAAGTTGCCTTACCTTTGCAGTTAACAAACTGCATACAGTAAGTTTTATGTGACAATGTAATATACTCTAGAATTGAATACAAATAAAAGTACAATTGCTACTGCTCTCTCTACTACTTTGTTTCCCTTTATGCCCTAGTTTAGCTTCACTTTACATATATGATTTAATTACATAGGAAAGCTTTCTATATCTCAGTCAGCACACTGTACCTACTACAGATGAAACTGCAGTTAGCAGAAAAAATACACACTGTAAGTCAAGTAAAATCACTTCCATCTTGGCATGAGGCACAGTCTGCAACAAATTATTAGAATAGTCTCTAAGGGATGTAAAGTTGTTTGTTTAACCAAATGACATGCCATTTGCATTTTCTCATCCTGGATTTACCGTTATGCATGCATATAGATACAGATGGCACTTCTAGACTGAATATAGGGGATAGCTATTCTACTGGGCTGCATGGTAGTGTAGGAACACCCAAGCTAGTTTTAAACTAGCTAGTTCTGGCATCGACAGCAGGCTAGCTATGACAGCATGGGAGTACAGACTAACTATCCCGCTTCTTGCACAGAATTTACAACCTGCCTTGAGCTCTATGCCGCTGTCACAAATGTATAGGTCTATTCTAAATTCCACAATCATAGTAAGATCCTTTTTATACAAGAGAACAAGGACTAGCACAGGAACACAACTCCCCATTATTCCATCTCTCATTCAAACTGAGGTTTGATGTACTATGGGTAACTTCATATATAAATTGAAAATAAAGCTATAGATTAAATATTTAACTTTTAAAGAAGAACATTTTAAAAATACATTAAAAACTGAAAAAGATAAGATAGGTGAAAAAATTAATGGTCCCCAGAAACTGGGAACTGCAAACTGAAACAGACAGCTCATCTTTGGAAATATACAACAAAGAAATATATTAGTGCTCCTGTGGGATTAATGGGATAGAGATAGATATCCTGAATGTCAGAGTAATATAAAAGACACCTTGAAGGATTAGGCTCTGAACTTGTAAAATCTGTAGTTTTCATCAGGATACCCATAAACCTGAACTGCAAAATAGGAAGGTAAAACTGAGTTGATGACCAAGCTATTTAATTTAAAACAAAAAGGGGAGGGGAAGTCTAATCAATATAGGATCTGCATTGGTTGTTGCCAACAAATCTCCTTCACTATGGCCCTAATGATGCAAATGCAAAGGAAAAAGCTGATCTCTTCAATGAGTTCTTTTTCAAATACATAGGGAGTAAGAAGGTGACACCAGGCAATGTGGGGCCCCTACAGGACAAGCTTGGCAATCTGGTGATTGCAGCAAAGGAAAAAGCTGATCTCTTCAATGAGTTTTTTGCCTCCATATTTCTGAGCAAGGGACTGAGACAACTCTCCCACTAGGATTATGGACAGGCTCAGGGGACATGATGACATGCCTAGGGTCAGGGGCGGTCTAGTTAGGGAACTCTTGGAGGCACTGGACGTGTAAAAATCAGCAGGTCCAGATGTTCTTCATCCAAGGGTACTGAGGAAATTGGTGAAGGTCATACCAGGGCCCCCAGCACGGCTGTATGAGCACTCATGGTGGTCTGGCCAGGTCCCAGAGGACTGGAAAAGGGCCAGTAGGGTCCCCATTTACAAGAAGGGGAGAAAGGAGGTCCTGGGTAACTGTAGGCCAGTTAATCTCACCTTGGTCTTTGAGAAGATGTTTGAGAAGATTAGCAAGGAACACATTTGCAGGGGCCCAGCATGGTAGGTAATGCTCAGGGGCAACCAACATGGGTTCATTGCAGGCAGATCCTGCCTGACTAACCTTGTTTTCTTGTATGATCAGATCACAAATTCTTTGGATGTGGGCATTGAGGTGGACATCATCTACCTGGACTTCAAGAAGGCCTTTAACACTGTTTCTCACCCCATTTCATAAAAAAGCTAGGTGACTGTGACATTGATGCCTATGCAGTCAGATGGGTTGGAAATTGCCTTGATGGTCGTACCCAGAGAGTGGTGATGGATGGGTCGTTTTCAAGCTGGAGGGATGTGGGCAGTGGAGTTCCCCAAGGCTCGGTCCTCGGGCCTATGCTATTCAATATCTTTATCAGTGACTTGGAGGTGGGCATGGAAAGCATACTGTCCAAATTTGCTGATGACACAAAGATGTGTGGAGAAGTGGACACACTGGAGGGGAGGGACAGAATCCAACTAGATCCAGACAGTTTACAGAAGTGGGCGGATGAGAATAGAATGTAATTCAATGCAGACAAGTGCAAGGTGCTGCATCTAGGGAGAAGGACCCTGCAACATATCTGTAGGCTGGGGAACACCCTTGTCAACAACACAGTGGCTGAAAGGGATCTTGGAGTCATCGCTGACAGCAGGATGGACATGAGTCGCCCATGCGAGGACATGATCAGTAAGACTAACTGCATCTTGTCGTGTATCTACAAATGCATCACAAGTAGGTCCAGGGAGGTGAACCTTCCCCTCTATGCGACACTGGTCAGGCCGCAGTTGGAGTACTGCATCCAGTTCTGGGTGCTACACTTCAAGAGGGATGTGGCTAGCTGTGAGAGGGTGCAGAGAAGGGCCACTTGCATGGTCAGGGGGCAGCAGGCCAGGCCCTATGAAGACAGACTGAAGGGCCTGAATCTATTCAGCCTCCACAAGAGAAGATCGAGAGGGGATCTGGTGGCTGTCTATAAACTCACCAGGGGGGACCTGCAGAAAATAGGTGAGGCTCTGTTCCCCCAGGCACCACCTGGGATATCAAGGAATAATAGCCACAAATTGATTGAGAGCAGGTTCAGACTAAATATCAGGAGGCATTACTTTATGGTTAGGGCTGCCAGGCTCTGGAATGGGCTCCCAAGGGAAGTACTGTTCTCCCATCCCTTCAAGGGTCTTCAAGAGGAGATTGGATAGATATCTGGCTGGGGTATTATGATCCCAGCACTTGTTCCTGGCCAGGGCAGGGGTCGGACTTGATGATCTGTTCAGGTCCCTTCTGACCCTAGAAACTATGAAATGGAACACTGTCCTGTAGGAACGCTGGTCGAAACGGAAAGCTGCCATTTCGCACAGTCCTACTGTGTACAGTTCTGGGCTTACACTGTTAAGGAGGATGTAATAGGGAGAATAGCTCTGACCCTGTTACAGAGGTATTTACACCACTCACTCACTGGGAGTCCGGGGGACTGAGTGCAGGGAGATGATGTCATCAGGCTGCGTTGCTCAGTCTGAATGAAAACTTCCACACCTGAAATGAAAGAAAGAAAATGAGCATCAGAAATGAATGACAGGAGGAAACAGCTAAAAACTGCCAGCAGAGCAGTTAGTTTCATACCAAAACAGTTGAAACTGTCCCCAGAAGGGGACGGAGAGTGAAGGAGCAGCTGAACATGGTTGCTGAAATCTGCATGGAGGTGCAGAACTTTGCTAAAATATTGAGAGACTGAGATGCTGCTCAGGTGCAAGTGGAGAAGACTTACCAATGAGAGTGGGATGAGTTTTCTTCTTAAAGCAGAAGGCAGCAACTGATCCAGATGTAAAAAGGCTAGACGCTGTGAGGAATTTATAGACAATCTGACTTTAAAATGAACTAAATGATAGCCAGTATATTTATCAAAGTGACTTTAAATCCAATCTACTTTGGTTCTAAGTGAACCCTTTTGTAGTGGGAGTACTGCTGTAATAATCCCAGTCATCGACCTCAGTTTATATGCTAGTGACCTTTTTTGTTTACCATTTTCTGCATTCTCCCATCAAAGTGTGACAGGTGAGTTATCGAAAGGTGGGCCAACTACATATTTTCAAGGCAAGCCAAAAGGTTCATGAAGCTCCCAGAATACCTGTCACAGAATATGAAGAAGCTGGACATAAGGGACAAAAATGACAAAGTGGTTGGAAACCTAGCTGTACAAAAAGAAAGCTGAAAAAGATGGGTATGTTTAATTTGGAGAAAAAGATATTGAGGAGGAACATGATAGTGGTCTTCAAATGTATGAAAAGCTGCTATAAAGAAGAGGGAGCCAACTATTCTGCCTTGCAACCTTGTTTTCAAGAAGAGGACAGGTAAGCATTTGTGTGGGATGCTATAGAAATAGTTCATCCTGCCTTTTGTGCTGGGGGTGGACTGGATAACCCTGAGGGTCCCTTCCAGACCTATGATTCTATGTGTCTATTATTTATTTTAGTGCAAAAGTGTCAACTAAGAACTTTTTTCTTAGATTACAAAGATAACCCAACTCAAGCTCTTTCCGGCCACATTCTGTTTGCCTTATTTAAAGTTACCATTATGAAACTCAGCCAAAACTGATGAGATACTCTGATACCATATTTGGCATGGGTCCTATTAACAGATGGTGAAATTTAACCTAGTTACATATCCGAAAGATAAATCCAAACACTCATAGGTAGACAAGCTATGCCCAGTTTCAACTGTGTAATGCTACACATACATACACCCCACCACTACTGTATTTAGCAGAAACTAATATACATCAGATACAAAGGAAATTAAAAAAATAGGCATAAAAGATTTTATCAACTAGCATTTCTTTAAAAACATTTCTTATTAACACATCATCTTGCCAGAAATGTTCCAGGAAAGAGTACATTCTATGCAACCACACCAAATATTTTCTGAGGATCCTTTTAAGTTCATATTCACAAGTATATGACCCAGAAACAGTTAACAGAGAATTCTCCAGTGGATTCTTTATAGGCCAAGTGATAGTGGTTTTCAACCCCATCTGTTGGTTGGTATCGAAAAACCCTGTTAGGTTTCAGGGTAATGCATTTTCATGGAACATCTTGCCTCTTAAAATGTTTTCCCCCCACCTACGAGTTTCGTTAAAATATTTCAATTGAGTTAATATGATTGGGAGAAAAAACCCGTAACATTTTTCCTCAAAACTTCCTTTAAGGTTGAAGTTACATGTTAAACTGTACTAAATCTGTGGAATATATTAAGTAGGTCTTCTTAAAGTAAAATAGAGTGATCATACCTGTGTGTTTAATTAAAATGTCTGCAGCTTAAATGCTTTCAACAATGTGTTTCTAAACATACTCTCAACAACTATTGATGAAAAAATGTCAGTTCTAAGACAGTTATAAATACAAGAGGCAAAATGTAACCAATCAACAATCATTTTGGATTCACTTTCCCTGTTCTGTTTTGAAAGTATTAGAACATTATAGGTCTAATAGAACATTATAGTTAAGCACACAGAATTAACTCTTGGGAAACTCTTTCACATAGGCTAAGTACAGACAGTCAAAAAGCCTGAGGCTTAATTGAGTCAATCTTCATGTTAGTCTAAGCTGCATAGCTTGAACTCAGAAGCAAGTGAACAGACATTCACTTTTGATTCTGGAAATGCAGCTACGTGCCTGCAGTGGTCCAAGCCACTGGGAGGCACTGGAACATGGCCTCCCTGCTTGGCTGGAGCAGACAGGTTAGGCCAAAGGTAGCCCACCCACCCTGCAAGGAGGGCTTTGTGGGGGAGGTTCAAAGCATCCTGGGATACTGGGGGACTGAGTTATCTTGAATCTGAAGGGGATCTAGGACAGAAGTTCAATAAACCGATTTAACCTGAATGAGTTAAGTCTGATACTGCATTCATCAAGGTTTAGCTTAAACTGGCTACAGCCATTTTGAAAGCGATTTAAGTGCACTGAACTTCTGTTATGTTACAGATTTGAACCGTTTTCTGATCATTTTTCTGTCCTAACCTTAAAAATCAAGATGACCTCAAACTCAGGTACCTCATTCCTACACCTATGAGTCTTTGGTGAAACCCCACTTAGACTTCTAACTTGTGGGCTAGCTTGATGTGCCTCTCTGATTACAGATTTAAGGCAAGACGTTTCTGTGCTGAATATTACCTTCTCATAATAGGGCCAGAGGGAGAATCTTTATACCTGTGAAACTCTTCTAGTGCTTTTGGACCCTGCAAATGGTATCTCTCACCCTCTTTTGATATCAGAATCTAATCTGTTCCATCATTTTTTCCCAAACTGTTTTCCAGTCTGTTTCAGAGAACTGGTCAGCCAACTTTTCACATGTTTTGAGCACCCTTCTTATTTTGGACCAGTTTCTCTGGAAGTCAGAAAATTCTGCACAAGTAGCTGATAAGCAAACACAAAAAAACCCCCAATCCCCCAAACTGCATACACACACACACACAGCTGGATTCCAGTTGACCATTGAAGTTAAAAAGCTTCACACCTGGATTCAGTCTCATTCATCTTCATGAAAATATGTTACTTGTCCTTTTAGCAATTCTCTAATTCCTTGACCAACCATCTCAAAAGTAGTTAAAATTAGTTTCTTAACAGAATTTCATCCCGAAATGTCACAGTGATCCTGTACAATTCACAGGCCCATACTGCCTTCCATTTATGCTAGAAATAAAAGCTAGAAGATCTAGCAGATCCAGGAAAAGGAAGTATGGATGAATAGTACTAAGACAGAGGCATGCTTCTTCCTTTCTACAGGCACTGCTCCCTAGCTACACTATGGGGTTGCTCTCCCTGGTTTGCGTGCTGAATACAAATCAGTCTCTGACCCATTTTCTCCTTCCAAAGTAACAGATATCCACAACTGAAATGTTTCTGCTAGCTCTATACATCTGTCCTCCCTCCTTTATGTTTTTTCCCCCTGAAGGTAACCTGACTGCTGGTAAGAGAGAACAGGGTAATGGACAAAGGAAAAAGGGGCAGCTCTTCCATGCACACTGAATTTCCCTTTCCTCCAATCCATAGGAATGATAAAGATAATCCTCTGTATGTGTGGGGTTTTTTTCTTTTTCTCAAAATTCTCACAACTAGGAAAGGATTAAAGTTAAATAACTGTAACATGGTCAAGCTTGAATTTGACCTCATGAAGCAACAGCTCTTTTGTATGCAATTTCTGAGACACCCAGGACATGTCTACACATGCATTTGATCTGGGCTCAGTTGACTTGGGAGTCAACTTCTGTGTTAAGTGCTCCCGGACAGGCATATACACAGGCAGAGACTAGTCTGCAGATTTGCTGCTGTTAGCACCAAACTTCTTGCAGCCTCTGCCATCACTAGGGGGAGCTTCAGGCTCCACCAGCAGCTGGAAGCCATTTTCAAAAGGCTCTGCCTTCCTGCACTGTGGCTGGTCTAGTCCCTGCCCCTGGCAGTGATGTTCAGTGCCCTGGGCTCCTGCTGTTGCCATACTGACCACCGCCTGGCCCACAACTGTCTGGGCCTGACCAGCTCCCCCCTGTGCAGTGACCATCTGCCTGGCCACAGCGTGCTGTCCCAGGACCACCACCACTGCCATTCATCTGCCACCAGCAGGGATGCCAATGAGGGCCCAGTGGATGACACCCCTGGGACCACCATCACCCACATAGGACTTCAGTTCTGCCACCTCTAGGTCCACCAAGCCAGCCAGGAATGGTGACTTCATATCATCCAGCCCACCTGGGATGACGAATAGTGGCTGGAGGCCCTCTGCATGACCTGGGCCACTTTCTGGGACCTCCTTGAGCAGCTCTGGCCCCACCTGGAGCAGCAGGACACTGCCATGCAGCCACCTCTCACTGCAGACACCCAGCTGGGCCTTGCCCTGCCCAAGGTGGCCATTCCTACCAGCCTGTAGTATGTCAACCAACAGTTTGGTATGTGCAAGGACACCACAGAGGAGGCCATCCTGGAGGTGTGTGGCACCCTCCAGGATATGCTAGGGCACACCATGCTCCATGTGCATGACCCTCTGGTAGCGATGGCAGGGTTCCATACCCTAAGCTTTCCCCAGTGCATCAGGGCCCTGGATGGGAGCTACATCCCCATCACATGCTCACCCCATAGAGACTGCCCCTATTACAGCTGCAGGAGATTTCACTTCATGGTGCTTCAGGGTGTCATGGACTTCTGCAGTGCCTTCATGAACTTGAGTGCCAAGTGGGCAGGCAGCGGCCTTGATGCCCACATTTTGGAACTCCAGCCGCCGTGCTTGGTGGAGAGTGGGCACTTCACTCCAGGGGTGCTGGATCTGCAGCTGGAGACCATCATTGGTACTGCCCCTCCTCATCAGGGACCCCACCTACCAGCTCCTGCCCTGGCTTGTGTGGCCATACACTGGCCACCTGGAGCCCTGCCAGACCCACTTTAACTACTGCCTGGGCCAGACCCGTGACCTGGCAGAGTGCACCTTTAGCATCAAGGGATGCTGGTGCTCCCTCAACACCCACCTTGAGGTTGTCAAGGACAACCTCTCCCAGGTCACCATCACAGCCTGCATGCTGCATAACATCTGCAAGGCCCAGTGGAGCTGTTCTGTGAGACCTGGGTGGAGAAGGAGCAGCAGACAGATAATGCCTGGCAGTGAGAGCATCACCTGTGACAGCGGCAGGCCCCACCTGCCAAGAGCTCAGATGAGCCACACACCTGCCAGCAGAGGCCAGGGCACTGGGTGCAGTAGGCATTGGCTGACTACCTCCTCTTACAATCCTTGCTCTAGCCCACCTGCACCACTGCCCCCGGACCTTGCTTCCCACCCACCCCTAAACCACCCCAGTTTTTATTACCCTTGCATCAAAGAGACCCTTTCCTCCTCCCCAACAAACAGAGCCCCCCTCCCTCTCCAACAAACAGAACCCCTTCATTCCCCATCTCACCTACCAACTCTTCCCTGTTCAAACTATTTACAAAGTGCTTTGTGTAGTGTCCTGGGGTGGGGGGCCATAAGGTGGGGGTGCCTAGGGGCTAGAGCCCAGGAACAGACACCCAGCACCCCAACATCTGGCACTTCCCTCATGGGGGCAGTACTGCAATGAGTGCAGCTAAAGGGGAGCTCACCCAGGGGTGATGGTAGCAACTGGTCCTATGGCACAGGCAGCTCCCCCTCTGGCAGCTGGTGTCCAGGGCCAATAGGGTCAGCATCCAGTCTTAGCCCCACTGCAGGCAGCTTCAGCTCCACACCTATGTGGAGCCAGGGCAAACAGGCAGGGGGTCTGGGTGGAGAAGCACCTGGGGCAAGGGCCAAGCCAGGAGCTCCTGGCTGCTGGAGGTGGCATAGTCCCTCTTCCCAGGCCCAGCCTACTGCTGAGTGGTGGGTGGCTGCCAAGAGGCAGGTGGGGCTTGGGTTGGGGGCCAGGCAGCAGGCAGCATAAAGGTGACCATCAAGGCCAAAACAGTGTCCAGCACCCAGCGGTCTTCATCTGTATTGCCTGGGCCAGGATCATGTTCTGCTCCCACAGTAACTCAAGCTGCTTGTGCTCCAGGGTCAGAAGCTGTACCCAGAGCTCCCAGTCCACTCAGCCCCATACATCCTCCACTCACCAGGCCTGTGAGTCTTCTAGCCAGTCCAACACCACCACTAGCTACTATAAGAGGAAGGTGTGGTTCTGTGTCCACCTCTGGCAGAGCCAGTGCATCCACAGGGCCCTAGCTGTGCATGGCAACAACCTTGAGGTCACATCACATCTGGCCAGAAACTGTCTCTCCCCCATGTGTAGCTGCAGGAACTGCAGAGCCATGAGACAGAAGCTGTTTGTGAGAGTTTGCAAGATTTCTCAGATAAGATACTCTGTATCGGGACCGTGTGCTGCCCAGCCTCAGATCAGAGGTTAAGAGTATGGGTACTCATGGTAAGTTGGCCAGGCAGGGTGCATCCACAGGGACCATGGTAAATTGGCCAGGCAGGCCTGGGTCCAGGCAGCTACTGGATGAGCCCCACATCCCCATTCATACCCAAGGGACCAGCAGGCTGCTGGGTACTGGCCACAAGCAGCCTGCCTCCCACACCCTGCTCCCAGGGTGGGACAGACCAGGCTTCTGGCAGCACCTTCTGCCAGATCCACACCCCAGTGCCCCACCCCCTCCTCCTGCAAGCCACCCACTCTGCTGCATCCAGCCCACAGCGCCTGGGCTTGGGGGACATAGCACTCCCAGATGACTAGGAGTGCCTGTGTCTCCACTCTTCCAACAGGGGGCCTTTTTGGGGAGGTACCCCAGGGCCAGCCCCCCAATACTCCGCCACTGTGCCCTGAGCATGCCCCCCACTGTGCATGCCCTGTGCCAATGCACAAGAAGTGATTTACATGAACTGAGGAACGCCCAACCCAATATGCCCTGCTATTGCTGATCCTCATGGGACCTCGAGTGCACCTGCACACCCGGTATGGGATCCTCAGTTATGACAGAACAGGGGCAAGCCCAGGCTGCCCTGCAATCTCTGCTGCTTCCTGGAGGGCTACCTGTGGCTGTGCTACATGTCCCTGACCCTGTAGCTAAGGAGGACATCGACACCAGCATTGGTGCATTTCTTAGTGTGTGAGAGGTCCATGCTTGCCTAGGTGTGGAAGTACAGACTGCTCAATAAAGTTCTGCACCATCTTCCACTTCCCTGTATGCTGCAGAGGGGGGAACCCAGGGCCAAAGAAGTGCAGATGGGCTGGACAGGTGGGCATGGGCAGCGATGGGGAGGGCCCTCCCCCCCCCATGCCCAGCTTATCATGTGGCTGGGGATGGCATGGTTGGTAGCTCCACTTGGTTCTGGCTGTTGACAACAGTGTGCAGCTCCAAACAGTGTCTTTGGACATTGGGCATGGTGTGCACATGACTGATCAGGGGCCTCCCCTGAGGAGCAGCTGGCACTGCTGCTGGGCAGTGGTGTCATGACCAGCTATGCCTCATGGTTGGTCCTGGGGCTGTGGACATGGCAAAGCAGGCATTGGCTCAGGCTCTCCAAGCTGATAATGGAGAGTGGAGGTGGGAAGCTTGGTGGGATGGGCTGTTGGATGCCAGACTGGAGCAGGGGCTCATGCAGGCCATCCATGCTGCTGTAGGCAGCACAGCTGTGGCCTGGACCCCAGGGCACAAGGATGGTGCCTAGTTGCTGTATAAAAGGCATGGACTGGTGGGCACTGCTGGACTGATGATTGTGGTCAGTTGCAGTGACTCACTGTGCCCACAAGGCCTTGACCTTTATGCAGCACTGTTGTGCCAACCGGTTGGTCCGGCACTCCTGTATCCAGCCTGACAGCACCTCATAGATGTAGGTGCTGGAGTGCCTATCCCACTCAAACTAGTGCTGCACCTCTGCCTCACTTCATAGTGCCACAAGGTCACCAGTTTCCTCCTTGGACCAGATGGGGACGAGGGTGGAAGGCACAGATGTGGGCATGGGCTTGGGTGTGGAGGATGCCTTTGAGGATCCTGTGCCTGAGGCAGGAGCTGCCATAGATTCATAGATTGTAAGAGGCTGGAAGGGACCTCACAAGATTATTGGGTCCAGGCCCCCTGCACTAGGCAGGAAAGACAACTGGGATCAGGTGACCCCAGCATGGTGACCATCCAGTTTCCTCTTGAAGATTTCCAGGGTAGGTGATTGCACCACCTCTGGAGGAAGTTTATTCCACAGTCTGGACACCCTGACTGTGAAGAAGTTTTTCCTAGTGTCAAGTCTGAAACAGTCTTCCAAGAGTCTGTGGCCATTACTACTGGTTTTCCCCAAGGATGCCCTGGTGAACAGTTGTTCACCGAGGCCTTGATGTATTCCTCTGATGTAGCGGTAAACTGCTACCAAGTCCTCTCTCAGCCTTCTCTTTTTTAGGCTGAAAAGGCCCAATCCCTCAGTCTTTCCTTGTATGGCTCGTCTTGCAAGTCTCTGATCATACAGGTGGCTCTTCTCTGGAGTCTCTCAAGCTTTTCCATCTCCTTGCTGAAGTGCGGCACCCAGAACTGGACTCGGTACTGACCAATGATGAGTAAAGCGGAAGAATCACTTCCTTGGTTTTGCTTGAAATGCATTGGTTGGTTGATTGCTCTGCTGGCTACAGCATCACGCTGATGGCTCATGTTCATACTATGGTTTATTATTACCCCTAGGTCCCTTTCAGTCATGGTTCTAGTCAGTTTGGCACCATCAAGCCTGTAAGTATGTTGGGGATTTTTCATCCCTAGGTGGAGCACTTTACATTTCTCAATGTTGAACTTTATCTGGTTCCAATCCACCCAACTTGCCAGCCTATCCAGGTCCACCTTTATCTGCAACCTATCTTCAAGCATAGAAGAGGCAGCCCCATCCTGAGGGCAGGAGAGGCTCCTAGCCTGGAGCCCTGAGGCTATCCTCAGGCCAGCACCCTAATGGTATGGCTGACCTGGGAAGCAAGTTTTCTCAGGTCATGTCTACACATGCATAACTGCGCAGTAACTAATTGTGCTTAAATTTACAACTTTGCTTCCTATTAAAAGCTTTTACTACACAGTAAGTGTGTGCATGTGTAGATGCATGTGTTTATTGCGCAGTAAGTTAGGCTACGACGCAGTCAGGTGTCTCATGTAGCTGTGCCCCCTATGAAACAACAGGCCCACCAAAATCACTGTGGCCCAATGAACAGCACAGACAGCACCAGGTAAACTCATGCAGCTATATTTTCAGCAAGTATGAGTGTTTTAATGTGTAAATTCTTCAATAAAAATGCCTGTTTGAGCATTAAAGAAAAATTAAAGTTTAATGACCTAAGATTCACCCTAGGAGTCTGAATGTTGCACCTGCACTCCAAAGTCTATGAAAGTGCTGCATGAGGGTTAATCCTGCGGGAAACAATGAATCTCTTAACTAACTCTTATCCCAACACAGACATGGAAGGATAAGTGACACTTTAATAAAAATTATACTTGAGAAATGCATTCACTTTCTGTTTAAATCTATACCAGATATTTTTTTCCCTACATTAACAGATACATCATTAGCTTAATTACCCCTGTGAGATTACACCTGGTTATGTGCACAGGATTTGAGAACCACACCACATTATCATGGTAGCTGGATTATTAATCAGAAAAGTCCTTTCAATAAATTAACCTCAATTAAGCTCTCTTTTACAGAGAACAGTGCTAATGAAGCAAGCTAGCATGGATATTTAAATGGTAAAAATTACGTACTGTAAAATCAAGTCTAAGCTAAGGAAAGGAACTTTAGTAGAAATGCCATATTAGCATTCATCTCATTTTAGTATATGATTTAAAGTCTAAGCCTAATTTAAATTATTTTTTCCTAATATTGTATATGCTATTACATTGTTCATTTCTGAAACCAGAAGAAAAAAAAAATCTATCTTCCAAAACAAGAAATCCTGGGGAAAAAAAAGTCTTGTATTAGCTGTGATATAAAGCAGTAATATTGTCATGCATGAAAAAGTCTTTATTGGGATTCTTTTCCAAATGATTTGAAATGACACTTCATAGACTCCATTAGTATAGATTTCCACTGAAACCAGTGGTTGTATTAATCTGCTTGAAGAAATATGTTGCAATTATTCTAAATGTTATTATTGTCATATGTATTTGAAACATGCATTGGTTAATCCATTTAAACTAACAAAAGGGTAGCTGTTGTTCAGCAGACTGAAAAAAAAAAGCTGGGAAAATGGAATTCACATTATTTGCTATTTTCATTCTGAAGTACATTGAATAGGCTTAAAGGATTTTCTGTTCTTTTTTGGTTTTGCCATCTACAGAGCCAGAAGACCTTTGGAAAAGTAAGTGTGCATTTAAAATAAAAGAAAAAGTACTCACAATTACAGGTCTCAGGAACACCTGATTAAAGTCTTTTCAGAAACTGAAGCTTCAGATGAAATCAGTAGGACTGCTCATTAGCTTAAAGCTTCTAATACATTATAAGCCCTCCTGAAAACAGGAATAATGATACAAATGCTTTTACAAAGTCAACTATTACACTTTGCAAGAAGCATAAGGTGGCACAGAATTGTGCCTACAGCCCCTACTCTTTCTTGGGTGAATTCCTTGATTTCTTTAGACTTGATTTTCCTATTGCCTTGCATATTATAACATCTTTTACTTTGAGGTGGGAGGCAGGACAAGGTGGTATTTTAGGGTGCTTACGCATGAGGAGGGAGGCTGTTGTAACACACATTGGAGCAGGGTTGATTAACTGAGTCTGCTGTAGTATGGCTATTACAGCGTTCCATCAGCCTCCTGCATCTTGTGTATCAGTGTCCCTGTGCTTAAAAATGGTAGTGGGGTGCTTGTATGAAAGCTCATCGAATGAGCTTTAGTTCAAGTGCCCCCACCACCATTTTAAGCACAAAGATACCAATACATGGAGGCATGGCAGCGCTTTAATTAAAGTAGCTCTGCCCCCCTCAGCCCCGGAGCGCATGTAAAAGTCTTGTTAGAGACTAACTGGTTCCTAGAGGCATGGGCTTGCATACGTAACAGCTTTGCGAGATGCTAATAACCCTTTAACAAATAGCAATACAAAAACCTACCAATAAAACTCATGCCTCTTTGAATCAATTAAATCGCCAAGGTACAACCCTCCCTTGCCTTCCACCTGATTTCAGACTAACAATAACTTTTTGGGAAGAAGTGAATAAAAATTAGTCCTTAACTATTACCACTCTGATTTAGAAACATTTTGCACCCAAATTTAATTCTTTAATGCACAAGACAGTGGAGAATGAGGTACATGAAATGCATTGTGGTCTTTGAAAAATCTTGTAGGAAACCCTAGAAGAGTTTTGTATCATGTCACAATTTCGTAGGCAGCACCTGATGAAGTGAGCTTGGGCTTAGGAAAGCTCCTGCTATACATCTCTGATTTAGCGAGTTTGTGGCCCCCTCTACTCTTGCAGGTAAAGGTGCAATGGTATCTAATGCATGATTCAGACAGTTGCCCTAGGGATGGCAGCATCCATGATACCCAGACCTTGGGGATCACAGCTGCCACCATGCCTAGGGCTCAGGGGTTTTATACTGGGCATGGTGCACCCCTGCAGCTGGAAGGCTCATCAACTGCTGGGACCCCCAGCTACTACACTTGAAAACTAAAGCTCTATAGCTACCAACTATGAAGTTAGTACACATTGTCAAGGCCTAACTTGATAGCTGATTGAAGCTTTTTATGACATGATAGTTACTTGGCACGTGTAGCTGGTTCCAGATAATCACATGATTAGCCAGTTAAATGTGTGAGACCTGTAAGGTGTAGAGGAGGCCATTATAAGGTGCAATTTATCCTGCTTTCTGCATCATTTTTTAAAGTCATGCCATGGTAAGAAGCGAGTAGAAGTTAATGATAATGCACTACAATGCTGATTTTAAAGCAAATTTCCTCCCAGTTTGCAATGAAAATGCAAGACAGTGGACACTGCAGTCAGGTATATTACAGGTATATATAAGTTGAGTAAAAAAAAAATCCTACTTGTAATTTGGTTATTTGGGATCCATTGTTCAGTTTATTTTTTTCCCAGTAGAAAATTCTATGTCTAACTGCAGTTAAATCCCATTTCTGGCTAGCAGAATGCTAATACTATGTTCTTGACTTATGTAAGGGCCATAAAGGGTTGTTCGTGCTGGGTATGCAAAGGAGCTATAATTATATATATAATTCCAGCCAGAAGCTGGAATATGGAAGCTGGGTTAATATGAAGTCATAATTTATGTAAGGGCCATAAAGGGTTGTTCGTGCTGGGTATGCAAAGGAGCTATAATTATATATATAATTCCAGCCAGAAACTGGAATATGGAAGCTGGGTTAATATGAAGTCATAATTTAATGCGGAATCTTCTCAGGACCCCTTTTTTAAAAAAATGGATATTTCTGTATATTAGGATGCAAGTTAAAACAGAAGAGATGTAGGTGACTATTTGATCCACTTGGTTTTCCTTCTGCAGTTGATGATATCATCAACACTATGTTAGATTTGCTTGTGCTCACTGTACAGTATTTTATTTTAAAACCATATGGATTTAAGAACAAACATCACCCATGAATTCATAGGACTACCCTGGCCTTCATGAGCATATACACATACTCAAAAAACAATTTGCATTTTCCATTGTCCTACTTACACTCTTTGTCAATCATGCATTGCCTTATAAAGAAATTAGGATACAGTATTTAAACATGATGTTAACAAACCTGCATGCTGAAGATTTAATGTTCCGATTTTCAAGACAAAAAGCTTGGGTGTATTACTCAGACTAGCTGGGTGAAATACATACTTGATAAGAAGAGTAAACACAATTACCTGCATGGTAGCAGTGTCAGGTCTGACTACTATTTTATTTGACCTTCAGCTGAGTAACTAGTTTATATGCCGTTCAAATTCTTGCTGTATACTTGTAGTAAATAAAACTGAAACCAAATAAGACCTGATATCAGTTTTGGGGTGTCATTAGAGGACTCTATTGCTCTTTCTTATCTTTGGGTTGTTTGTCTTCATCGTAAACTGTGCTTAGCCTTTCTGGATAGTGCAAATTTATAAATCGAAATAGTAGTAGCAGTAAATAGTTCTGATTATGTTGCATCCTTGTGCAAACTGATCTAACAGATCTAATGTGCCTTTTTTGACATGTAGGCTTAGCATCTGGTAACAAGTAGGGCTGTGAGAAGCTTCAGATGCTGTTTCGATTTGGAGGAGATTTGGCCCAATTCGGCGGCCAAATCTCTGAATCTGAATAGAATCAGGAAACCAATGAAAAGGTCTGAATTGAATCAACGCTATCCGAATCAATTCAGAAAAGATTCAGACAGCTTCAGAGATTTGAGTAGTCCCCACTCGCTGCCACAGGGAGCTGGACCTGGACTCTGTGCTGGTAAGTGGGGTGGCAGAGAGCGGGGACAGGGGTGGAAGAAGGGACCATGGGGGGACCCCTGCCAGGCCCCATTCCCTGACTGCTCCCCCAGACCCCCTGACCCCTGCCTGCTCTTTCAGCCCCCCGTCCCCATGACTGCCCTGCCTGGCTCCAGCTCCCAGCTCTTCATAAAAAGCCCCTACTCACCAGCTGCTGCCAGGTGGGGGGTGATCCCCACTGCCCCCCACTGTGTGGGGAGTTCTGCCATGAACCCCCCTGACTTCTGCCCACTGTCCCAGCACCCCCCATGGGTGCCCCGCTCACTCGGGCTCCTGGCTC
>NW_017728910.1:2685115-2707935 GCF_001723895.1 Crocodylus porosus | reverse complement strand
TCACTGGCTGCTGCAGTGCCTGTCGGGGCCTCTGGGGCTCCCTTCCCTGCTGCATGGGGCAGTGGGGGGGCAGCAGGGATCGCCCCCCATGTGGCAGCAGCCAGTGAGAGAGAGCTCTTTTTTTTTCTTTTTTTTTTTTTTTAAAAAGAGCCAGAAGCTGGAAGAGCAGGCAGAGCAGCCATTGAGAGCAGGCAGGGAATGGGGCTGCTTTGGCTGAGGCTGAATCTCCAAATGAGACTCAGCTGAATCGATTCTGGACAGTGATTCAAATCACTGAATCAAATCACTGTCCCCTGAATCATCCGAATCCAAAGTGAATACTAGCCACTTTGCACAGGCCTAGTAACAAGACCTGTGTTAAAAAAAAATCTAGGTATTTCCAAAGTGCTTATACTTATAATCTAAGTATCCTGTTAATAAGATACAAATTGTTTATACAATGCCTTAAATTGCTCCTTGTTTAGCTTGTAAGGTACAGATTTTTGCATAAAACCCTCATGCTTTGAATTTAGCCCATTTAATTGTATAAAATAGGAGCCTAAAGCTGGTTGTATGCTGAAAAAATGTGATTCTGCAAAAATGCTATGATGGGGTTCAGCATATAATTTTTCTTAGTGTCTCCTGGGTTATATTTATTCCATTTGCAGAGTCCCTCTGACTGGCAGGACTGCAAACCCAAGCAGAGCTCTAATGCCATTTTCATTCCTTCCCCTTCTTACATCATCATCCAGCTAGAAATATTCTGAAGTCAGAAGATTTCTGGAAAAAAAAACTTTGTTCCAGGCAAAAATGACAGTTCATTTGCAGTGATCACAGGACTGAAATTTTGTTTTCTCAGTGAAGAAAACAAATACATTTGTATACAAAAAGGCAGCAGTTTTGAAAAATAAGATGTAGCCATTTTAATATATTCTGGTTTCCAAGATGCATTGCTGTCACACTGAGCAGTCAGTCAATCAGAGAGATGAACTAACACCAACAAAGGTGTGAACTTGCCCCATGTGACTACTGAAATGCTAATACTTTAGCAATCTGAGCCAAAACACAAAACACCCAGCTTGAATCATTGCAGCATAATTATAATGGACAGCTGGGTCCCAGCATTCGGTTTAACTGTGAAATTTTATGTAAAAAACAAAGCAAGAGCCCTTAAGAGCATTTCAGTGTCTGCTTCATTGAATCAAATAAGCACAGAGTCATACAGATATTTCTTAATAAAGCTGCTACTTCTGAACTGTTTATTTTTTAAATAATCAAAGCATATAACAAAGTAACCAGGAGAGCAGTCAAATAGTTAAATGACAGTTTTATGCATGGATATAAGAGTGCTCTGATGAAATACTAAGGGGTTGTTTGGAAGTAGAAAACTATGTTTTCATGAGAGAATGCAATTACGGATCGACTAAGACTGACACTAAACGCAACCCATAGATGTTTCAGTGGCTTAGCTATATTATAGAATCATAGCAAAGCACAGTTGGAAGGGATTTTGGGAGATGGTTTAGTCAAAGCCCCTGTTCAAGGAAGGATCATGCTCATCTAAACCATTCCAGCCAGGTGTTTGTCTAGCCTGCTCTTGAAAACCTCTAAGGATGGAGATTCCACAATTTTCTGGATAATCTATTTCAATGTTTAATAACTTTCTAACTGTGAGGGTGATTTCAAATATTCAATCTCAATTTCCCTAGTTGCCATTTAAGACCTTTATTCCTTGTCCTGTCCCCTGAAGCCACAGATAATAATTTATCAACATTCTTTTTATAATCACCCTTCAGGTATTTAAAGAAATATAAAATCTACATCCCCCCCTCAATCTTCTCCTCTCCAAACCAAATAATCCCAATTCTTCCTACCTTTCACTGCAAATCTTATGTTCTAGGCTTCTAATAATTTTTATTGCTAACATTAGACTTTTCCCAAGTTACCCATTTTCCTCAAGTGCTCAAAACTAGACATGGTACTTCAGGTTAATCCTCAGCAGTGGGTATATCTACACAAAACATTTACTATGCAGTTGACTAATTAGCTGTGTGGTAAACTTTTCAATGTCTATATATGTGTCCCTATCAGGCTGGAGTAAGCTAATTTATTCTTCAGAAGGATAGTGCTTGTAAATACAAGTACTGTCATAGGCGGTGAAAGGCCAGGGCTAACAGGGCTCATCCCCCCTAAATGTGGGGCAGTGGGTAGGGCCTTAAGGCAACCCAGCTGTGGGCTCTAGATGGCTGCAGTGGGGGTGGGCAGGGGTGCATGCACAGCCAGGATCACAACCCATCGTGTGGATCACTGGCTGCCCATGACAGCAGGCAAATATCAATCTATTCTGTATAGGGGAAGGGGCTGGTGGGAGACAGAGATCGAGGCCACAGTGATGGGGGAGGGAGTGTCGTGGGGGTGGGGCCCTGGCTGGGCCTGGTGGTGGGATGGTCGGGGCCGAGGTGGCTCGTCCAGAAGTGCAGGTGGGTGGGTAGGAGGGGAGGCTCCTGCTTCTGTGCATACCACAGGAAGGATCCAGGGGGCATATGCCCCCCATCTGTGGGCGGGGCGGGAACAGTTGCCGCTATACACTGTGCTTTGTTCCCTGCTGCAGTTGCCCCAGGAACAGTGCATGCCTGCCACTGCTGGGCTCCACCCCCTGAGCTCCTGGATGAGCCACCCAGGCTCCAGTTGTCCAGCCTCCCAGCCCAGCTGGGCCCCACTTGCCCCAGCCCCTGCTGCTGCCCCATTCCCTCCCTCACTGCTTGGGCCTCAATCTGTACACCCCCCCATGGACCTTTCACTTCCCCCCATCCCTTCACCCATAGGCTTACTGTGGAGGAGCCAAGTGCGCATGCCACACCAAATAATTTTTTCTCCCTCCACCTATGAGTACTGTCCTGCTGCAGAGTAAAAAACTCCACAGCAGCACACATATAGATGCTGTGCAGATGGCTGCCTATTGACTAGCCCCACACTGAAGCTCCCTCATGCCCCAACCAGCCCCTCTACAGCACATTGAGCTGGAGAGAACAGACCTGGGCTGACAGGCTGACTGCCAGGACTCTTTGCCAACTAGGGCTGCTCCACCTGGGCTGCACATACTGTGCATGAATAAACTGTGGAGTTTATTGCTCCAGAGTTAATTGTTCCCAGGCACACATTCAAATGGTGCACCTGAGAGCAATTAGCTCTGGAGCAATAAGCTCCACAGTTTATTCAGGTGCTGTAATTGCATGTGTAGATGTGCCCAACATGAAATACAACAAAAGAATCCCTTGACTTACAAGTGACACTTCCCTTGACTTGCAAGTGACACTGTACACATTTTTTTGCCCCAAAGAAGTATACAGGTAGACATATTCCATTTTTTTCATATTCCATGTCAACTTCTCCCCTGCCATTAAATCCTCCCAATTAATATTTCCTCTACCACAGTGCAGTAGGGCCATGCAATGCCAGGTACTTTACAATCATGTACACGCACACACACATCTAGCCATGTGAAGACATCCCAGCTTCCCTACACATGAGCTTATTTGACCAGAACCAACAAGCCATAGCAAACTGAATTCCTCAGAATTTCACTGTAGCTCATTTGAACAACTAAATTTTAATCTACCTACTGGTACCCATTCTGTACATGAAGATCATCAAAACACCCCTCCTTTCTTGCAAAACAAACTCAGAGCCCCACGTAAGTGATTAATTAGTGCCTTCAGCATAAGGGGAAAAGGGGAGTTGTAGGCAGGCAGGAAACTGCATAGAAGTGGAGAGAGGTGGAAAGATTCTAGTTGCTGGTGAGAACCTGGCTGTGTGTGGTACCTCGCATGCAGCTCAGCAAGGCTGATACTGCTGTTCACTTTTCAGTTGCTGCTGCAGATATCTTAAATTCACTTTGAAATCAGTCTGAAGAAATTAAAAATCCATAGTCCTCTTAACTCTCAGGCATTTTCATCTTTATTTAAAAGAAAGTAGTATTGATTTGCTATTGATGTCATTCCACCATACATTAAACTTGACTTGTTAACCCAGGAACCCTACTTAGAATTTCCAAAGTGATGGTTCAGGCAGGGCAATACCTCAATTCAGTGTCCTGAATTCCATGTTAAAGAGGAAAAAACCCAAACAAACTGGTAGTAAATAAAAAGAATAGCACCCATGCAACTTTAATAACAAATGAGGAATGGTATGCCCCTGTCCAGATCAAGAAGACTGTCTATCAATGCAACAGATTTTTGTAATGCCAAATAAATCACGTGCCAGGGTAACTGTTCAAAGCTCACACTGCTTTTTATTCAATTTACAAAGTTCAAAATATGCCCCTTTATCTGGAAAAAAAACATCCCTAATGCTATAAAGATTTCAATTTATCTTTCAGGGGAGCAAATTGACATGGCTTGAGGGAACAAGCTAGAAACAGAAGCCAAACATTTTATTGGAAAATCCGGCCATTGCATTGTATTACTCTCTTAGTTTTCCATCATGGGGCTTAACCACAATTCAAATCTTTGCATTTATTGTACAAATCACAGAATTCAAAAAAATCTTAATGGCAATCCAACTCATACTCCTTGAATCAACTGAAGAAAATCTGATTATCAATGGACCTTACCCCCAAATAGCCTTCTGTATCTAGAATTTGAGAGGGATATGCCCACCATCAAAAGTGCACCAATGCCATTTTCTGCATGCTGACAAGCATTTTGCCACCTTTACAACTGCATACAATGCAATGCAGTGTGTTTCAGCTCATGTGTGGAACAGACTAATCAAGTGGCATGTTGGAGCAGACATCTCCAGCATGTCAGCATGAGCATGCATGTATATAAATGCCCATTAAGATTATTTTATCTGCAAAAGACTAGAACAATATATATTAACTTGAAACTTTTCAGCCAGAATGTTTCCAAAGCAGCCTAAAAGTGACAGGTTTAAAAACAGCCAACCTCCTTGCCCCAACACATTTGGCTAGCTTCAGCCCTAATTTGTGCCAGTTTCTACTAGCATAAAAAATGGTAAAGGACAATGGCACTAAAAGTATGTTCAACCTGAGTTCAAGACACTGCAACCAACAAGAGGTCAACAGCCCAGTACCATGTCCCCTCCAGAAGTGGAAGGCACAGGCCACGGGAAAAGACATGCATGGATTATATATTGATTTTGTACCTCCCCATGGCAGCCACTTTGCTTAGAAGGATTCTTTTACAGCTCTATCTGCAATTTTAAACTGCCTTTTCCTGGCAGAAAACACAAGGGAGAAGATTCATTGTCATTAGCCCTGGGAAGTGCACCAAATCCAGTGACTGTGAGCAATGTTAGCATAATTCCACCACTGAGGGAAAAATATAGTATTGGCTATTTTTGTTTAGTGCCCGATGCTGATGGCTAGGTATAAGGAATTCTGCTACATGTGATGTAATAGATTTATTTTATGTGGTGCTGCCTCTTACACAACCCTCTAGTCATGTTCTCTGCACTGTTTTCCATTTTTATACCAAGTTCAATGTACTTAACCCTCTTCAGTTTTCCATTTTCAGTGCTGTGGATTTAAACTTTCAGGGCATGTCTACATATGCATATTGATGCAATGCAATAAATTCCAGCACATATTGTGCTGGCATTTATTACTCTTGGGTGTTGCATTTACATATGTGCCCAGGACCACAGTATATTGAGCCAGGTCAGAGCAGCCCCAGATGGCAGGGGTCAGCCTGCCATCCCAGGGCTGCTCTGATCTGTCTCAACAGGCTGCAAAGGGGCTGGCTGGGGCATGAGGGTCCCCCAGTGTGGGGCTAGCTGGCAGGAATAAAAAACTCTACTGTAGGAGACTACTTGTATTTATAAGTGCCAACCTGCAGTGATTTGTATTAGTTTACTCCAACCTAACAGCCCTGCACATGTAGACACTGAGACGTTGACTGCGGAGCTGATTAGGCAACATCTCAGTTAATCTCTCATATAGACATGCCCTCAGAACACAGAACTGAACCACAGAAATTGTGAATAGAAACTGAAGACTTGGGTAAATGAGCTAGGGAATACAGGGGATTTAATACCCCCAATATCTGGGAGACTGTAAAGGTTTATTTCTCCAGTCAGGAGCAGGTTGATGCTCTTAACCTCCTTCCTCTATTTACCTTTTTACACCAGAACAGATATATGATATATTTGGGCAAAAGGGTAATTCTTATTCACCCCCAAAATCTTGTCAGCCACTAACTACCACCTTTACCCTACCCAGTGCAATATCTCTGGTACCTGAAACAGCTAAGAAGCATGACAACAAAATGTTTTCTGCTATAATGATCAGCTAATATTAGGCTTCAGAATGAACATTACACTCTGTTGGAAAAAGGCCAACAGAGTTTCAAGCTATTGACAAAATCAGCTAGACACAATGTGTCCAGATTCACAAATGACACTAACCTATGGGGCATAGGAAACATACTGGAGGGCAGGGAGTGAATTCAGGCAGATTTGGACACACTGGGGAAGTAGGCAAATTAGGATAGGATGCAGTTCAACAAGGATAAATGCAAGGTGTTGCACCTGGGGAGAAAGAATCTCAAACACGCCTATACACTTGGGGGTACCATTCTGAGAACCACAACAGTGGAAAGAGTTCTTGGAATCCTGGATGATGCAAAAATGAACATGAGTCACCAGTGTGATGAGGTAATTATCAAGGCTAACCACACTCTTTCTTGCATCAGTAGCAGTATCATGAGCAGGTCTAGGGAAGTGATAATTCCCCTCTATGCGGCATTGGTGAGGCCGCAGGAGTACTGCATTCAGTACTTTTGGGCACTGCACTTCAAGAGGGATGTGGATAACCTTGAGAGGGTTCAGAGGAGGGCTTCTCATATGGTTGAGGGCCTGCAGGTAAGACCCTATGAAGACAGACTGAGGGACCTGAATTTCTTCAGCCTCTGCAAGAGAAGGCTGAGAAGTGATCACCACCTGTCTCCAATCTCTCAGGCCTGATCCTCAAAGGGAATTTACAAACTACTTTTCACAGACAAGTCTATGGTTTAAAAAAAATGAAAAAAGGAAATAGGTGCGGTCAGAGTGAAGAGGGTGGCATTCACTCCATCTGCACCTGGAGCTTGGGGAACTCCAGCAGCAGGAGGTTCACCTTGAGGAACACCAGCTGCTCCACCGAACCAGTTTCCAAGGAGGTGCAGTGGGGTGTCACTACATCCCCAGCAATACTGAACATCCTCTCACTTGGACCACTGGTTGGTGGACAGGACAGGTGTTCTCGGGCAACCATGGCCAGATACAGCCACATCTGGCTGCAGCTCGCCCAGTAGTCCAAAGGGTCACATAGCAGTGGCTCCACATCCTTGGAGAGATAGGCTTCCACCAAGGCCTGAGCGCTACCTGCCTGATGGTGGGGTCTAGTGCCTCCACAGCCCACCATGGAAGCCATGCCCTTGGCCCACATTGGCAGCACCTGTAGTGAAGGACATTGGCTGGTGGATGGCATGCTAGCATGGGTCAATGGATGCCCCTCTTCCATGTCCCCCTGCTTCCGCCGTTTTGCCTCTCTGACTCTCTTCACCAGCACCTCCATCCACTGATATAGGCTTTGGCTGCTGCATATGTTGCCCTTCATCCTCAGGTCATGCATGATGGCCAGCACAAGGACTGTACTGGACCACAAGGGACCAAGCCATTTGCTGATGCCCTCCTTCAGCTGCCTCACCAGTGCCTGCATGTCTGGTGGGAGTGGCTTTCCCCAGCCAGGAACACTGATCCACTGGAAGCTCTCCATTTGACTCTGAAAGTCCCTCTCTACAGGGATCACCTGGCTAAGGAGGGCATAACCAGCACTGTGGGTCTCAGTGGCCTCGAGAAAGGGCTTGAGGGCCATCAAGATCTGGGAGATGGTATCCCACTCAACTCTGTTAAGGGGACCACTGATCCTAATCTCCCTGAGCAAGGCCATTTCATGGGTAGCCTTCTGTTGCTCCACCACCTTCTCAAGCATCAGGTATGTAGAGTTCCACCAAGTCTCCACATCCTGCATCATTTTGTCCTGTGGGATGTTCAGCTCTGCTTGTTTGTCCCGCAGCATCTTGCCTCAAGATGCTGTGGCATCCCTGACTATGAGGTGGAACTCCGGTGTCACACAGTAGATGCCAACAAAGTTGGCATCACAGACTGCCTTGACCGTATTGGCCCCATTGTTGATGACCATCAACCCATGGGCGAGCTTACTTTGTCTAAGCCACCCTTGCACCATGCAGTTCATGGCCCCATGATCTCTGTCACCATGTGGGATGCATCCAACACCTTGGCTTGAAGGAGACCCCACTGACAGCCCGACTGATCACACTAGTGCCCTGTGAGGGAGAGGTATGCATGATCTATACCCCAGATGCTCCAGATGTCCAAGGTGAAGTGTAAGGCCACCTGCAGACCTGCCTGGAATAGGTCCTCCCTCAAATACTCCCTGCATGCCTCATACAGGGAGGACACCACCATCCTGTTGAAGGTGGTGTGTGCAGGTACTTGGCCTGATGTGGCCACAAGTGCCATGAGCTGCCTGAACCCTGGCCGCTCAACTAAGGAGAAAGGCTAGCCATCAACAGCAAGCATCTCCCCAATGCTCTGGGTGATCTTGCTCGCCCTTGCAATGCACCCCACTTTCTGTTTGCCTTTCCCCCACTGTTCCAGGGTGGCCTGCTTCTGGCTTTGGCGGGGATGGGGGCTTTGGAAAGAGAAGGGGACTTCCCTTTGAGCATGCTCCCGCTGGTGTCAGGGTGAGGAGGAGCAAGGGCAAGGGGGTGGTGCCTGCGGAGATGCATCAGCATCCCCATGGTGCTGTGTTTTGTTCCCTTGCCCCAGCTGGTTTTGGCTCAACATTGCAGGCAGATAGCATATGTGGGATCATCTGCCAGCTCAAAATGATCCCAGACCACACTACTCGCTCACTTCTGGGGTGCAGTTGCATGTGTGGATACTGCAATTTTCCTCTTCTCAGCAGGCAGAGGCACAGCAACAGTAGGAGTGGACCCAGCTGAGCCTCTAGCCTCCACAACCTCTATTTCAGCCTCTATGTGCCTTCTGGGGAAGGAGACCTGGCTCTAGGGGAAACTTGAGGGATGTGGAGCCCCCTCCTTCCCCAGAATTTCCCTTGCTAGGGCACTCAGATCCAGATCCAGCTCTTCCTCTGGCAGTGGAAGGCTCAGCATGGGAAGTGAAATGGGGGTGGAAAAGACTGTCATGCTGGTGCTGCTGCTTATTGTCATGGTTGGGGGGGTTGTGGCTGATGCTCATGGAGGGGATGCAGACTCAGGCACAGGCAGTGGCACTGGCACTGCTCCCCTCTCCTTGCTGCCTGTACTAGTGGAAGCCGCATGCCTGCTTGTAGCAAAGAGGCTGTGCTTCAGTTTGGGGGTGGGGGGGCAGGGACAGGTCTTATAGCTCTCCCTCTACCCACTCTTCTGGCCCTCCCTGCAGGCTTGCCAGCTGCCTTTACACCGTGCTTCATGGTGTGTTTCACAGTGTCTTGTCTTTATAAAAATATATAAATGTATATACGTGTCTTCCTATATAAATTCTATATTATAATATGCAATATAATTATGAAATTGAAAATAATCAATCAATGAATATAATAATAAAATAAAACCATCTAGAAAGAAAGCAAAAGGTATTGCTGAATCCCATTTGCTAGGCTAGCAAGTAGGAAATCAATGGTAGTAGCCTTTTTTGTCCAATGCTGCTAAGCTTCTGGAACATAGCTCAGTAACTGACTCCAAGGCAGAAATCAGGCCAGTTCAAACAACGCTGCCTTTTATGCTGTTTTTCCATCCCTCCACCCAAGCACTGGGATTGGAATGGACCTCGGGGAAGGATCACAGTCACATGACCAGCTACACAGTCAATATCAGAGCAGTTCTTCCCCCCCTCATCCCCCTCCCTCTCCTTACTTTCTGTTTCCCAGCAGGCAAGCCCAGCTTCAGCTTTGAAACTCAAAATGTTTTGCAAATTTTGAAACATTTTGACTGTCCTTGTTTTGTTTTGAGACTGTTTCAAAGCACTTCATTTCTTTTCAATTTCACTGTTTCAAGCTCAAAACAAGTTGAAACAGCATTGAAACAAAACAGCTGATGAAATTTCACATAGCCCTATAAATAAACCCAAAACTTAGTTGCAGGTGTGTTCCAAAAAGGAGTTATGTATGGCTACAAGCTTGTGGCTCCCAAAGTCTGATCTACCTCCCACTAGAATGATAGAATCATAGAAAATGAGGGTTGGCAGGGACCTCAGGAGGTCATCTAGTCCAACTCCCTACTCAAAGCAAGACTATCTCCAACTAGATCATCCCTTCCAAGGCTTTGTCTAGCCAGGTCTTAAAAACCTCCAAGGATGGAGAGTCTACAACTTCTCTGGGTAACCTGTTCCAGTGTTTCACTACACTTATAATGAGAAGACTCTTCCTAATATCTAACCTAAACTTCCCATGCTGCAACTTGAGATCATTGCTCCTTGTTGTGTCATCTGCCACCAATAAGAACAGTCTAGCTCCAACCTCTTTTAACCACTCCTCAGGTAGTTGAAAACTGGTATTAAATCACATGCTCCTGTGGGATGCTCCATCTGCCCCACCATTGCAGCATTCACGAGCTGCATCTGGCACCTCGAGATGTGTAGAAAAACCATTTAAAGCTGTGTCAAATTCAGCACTGAATCTTCAAATGCAGATTCAATAGCATTGAATTGGGACAGTGATCCGAATCAACAAATTGAATCACTGTCCCCAATTTGGGCCAAATCCAAATCGAATACAGCCCATTTCACACACCCTTACTGGGCAGTCTGTAAATAATATAAACATGAGCTAAATAATTTTAATTATACATTGTGTGATTCCTGCGTATTGGTCCGTCATAGTCAGCGGCTGAATATTTTGCCCAGTACTGCTTTTTCTGGAAGTGTATATTTTCAAAGCTGAGTAACATAGAGTTAAGTATGTAGTATGCATATAGCAGTTGAACAGTTTAGGCTAAAACATATTATGCTTTAATATGCAACTGTCTCCTTGAATTCAACATATCAAGAACAATACATCTGCAGTTTATTGTATGTTACAGACTCACTCTGCTACATAAAAGTTTTAGCTTTGGAAGTTCTGCAATTTTATATTAAAGCTCATGCCATGTTTCATTTGAAGCAAAGAAAAGTCTATCAATCATATCAGCTGTTTTTTAGTACATGCTGCTTTTTGGGTTTCTGTCAGTCCTTAGATCATTTTTTAACCAGCTGCTGAACCTAAACCCATTTATTATTCTTGAAAATAAATTCAACACATACACTGTCCACAGGTGTGATGTCCCATAACTGACTTTGTGGTTAAAAAGTCACCTTTGCTGGATTGCTGACACAAACCTAGCTCTCAAAACTTCCGAGACTCAGCCTAGAGACAGTGAAAGCTTTATCAACTGCCCCCTACCAGACTTCTTGCACTCCTTCCAAACCAAGGCATTAGAGAGAGATTTCTAAAAAGCAGAGTGAAGAAAATATTTCCAAAGATACATACAGTGGTCAAGAAAAGAATGTTTTAACCTTAATATTCACAGGTAACACCACAAAAAGACTTAATTTTATCTGTTTTACATACATGTACACACAGTTGTACTTCTGGTAATTAATCCACCATCACAAAATTAACTGTATGACCTCGCAATTGGCTGTCAGAAGTTTTAATTAAAGCAATAGCCTTTGAGGTTTGGTTTTATTAAATCAATACTCTGGAGTGCATTTCAAACATGGCAGATTATTAGGGTGGGAGAAGTGACAAAAAAAAATCAGTGGTAAACAGATAGATCTCCATTTAAGAAAACAAAACAAAACAAAACTTTGGAGTCTTCTTTCCACCAATAAAATAAGCATCTTGGATAATATAATTATTTTGTACTTGTATGCAAAAATTTCACTGGGAGGACAAACAGACTATTGAGAGTAACTGCTCAACTGGAAATATATATTGTTCCTCTTTCTACCTACTCTGGGTGCCAAGACTACAAACCAGGTGGGCAGAGACAGGAAGAAAACCTGCATACTTGTTGTTCTGGGTGCTCGTTCAGCTTGCATCAGGGTTAAATTACATGCTGCAGAGTGGTGCTCAGAAGTTTCCTTTCCTTCACAATCTGTGTTGGGGCAGGAAATTCTTGACAATTTTAATGCCAGGGCATTGAACACAAAAGAAAAATAAGCCCTATAATGCATTTGTGTCAGCTTCATAGATGTAAAGGGGAAATAAATCAGGAACACATGGCTGAGAAATGGCAACTTCTCCTTTCTAAAAGGGATCATGCCATGGAAAAAGAATTGCAGCATGTGATACATGCACAAGATTGCAGTGGACAAGCCAGAGAAGAACAAGTATGCTTTTCCTCTAAGTAGCCAAACACACATCCCACTGGCCTTCTTTAATTATTATTATTAACTATTCACCCAGCTACAAAAACCACATTCCTTTCCCTTCCAAAGGAAAAAAAGTGTCACTGGGTTTGGAATCAAAGAGGCTATCAATGACTATTCTCTCATTGACAGGATAGTCTCAAATGACATCTAGTTCAGTATCTCCATATCAATAGGTACAGGCATTTCAGCCCCCTCATTTGGAAGAAAGCCATTTACTTTTAACTTAGATAGATGTAAGCTATAGTTTGGGGGGGGGGAGGGACAACTGGGGTCCAGCACCACTACAGCCTTCTGTACATGACAGAGGCAGTTCTACGCTTCCCCCCAAATCTATTTTACAACAGGTATGAGATGATGGGAAACTGAGTTGTTGGGCATTCATGCCACGTTGCTATGTAATAGTGTGAAATCCAGTCCTTTCAGCACCCCATCTTGCCTCACAGACCTACATTTTTGCCTGCAAAATGAGTAGGTACAGTGTCAGCATAAATTTAAATGCTTCTGTCAACTTTATGGCAGTAACTGTGAATTTTTTCTACAATATGGAATCTCAGAATTGAATAGTTCTCATGATTCTTAAGAAATCTTGGCACTGCTAGAAGTTTTTTCTTCCTGTCTTTCCAGCCCCTTTCTATGCTCAGCTGCTGGGAGAGGTGATAAAGCTCTGCATCCTGTTGTGGGAGGGAGAGGGATTCAGGAATTCATCAACTGAGTGCTGCACTTCTGGAGGGATGTGGACAACATGGAGAGGGTCCAGAGGAGGGCCACTTGCATGATCAGGGGGCAGCAGGACAGGCCCTACGAGGAGAGGCTACGGGACCTGAACCTGTTCAGCCTCCACAAGAGAAGGCTGAGAGGGGATCTAGTGGCCTGTTACAAACTAGTCAGAGGGGACCAGCAGGCATTGGGGGAGTCCCTGTTCCCCCGAGCACTACCAGGAGTGACTAGAAATAACGGTCACAAGCTGGCAGAGGGTAGATTCAGACTAGACATCAGGAGGCGCTACTTCACGGTCAGGGCGGCTAGGATCTGGAACCAACTTCCAAGCGAAGTGGTGCTGGCCCCTACCCTGGGGGTCTTTAAAAGGAGGCTGAATGAACACCTTGCTGGGGTCATTTGACCCCAGTACTTTTTCCTGCCATAGCAGGGGGTTGGACTTGATGATCCACTCAGGTCCCTTCCGACCCTACAAACTCTAAAACTGTAAGACAAAACAGCAGCCTCCGTTCTAGCTGCCCAGCCAGAAGTGGTAGCTGACCAGCCGCTGATGCTGTCCCATGCACTGTTCTCACCCAGGGCAAAGAAGTGTCCAAATATGTTTCTGATCACACCTGACAGGACATGCCACAATTCACCGCACATTCCCCTGGTGCAGAAATCAGAATGACTCTTCAATTCCTTTTCACTGTCTAGCTGGCAAGACTGTTCAAAGCACTCTTCCCCACCTCAGCCCCTCACCTGTTTTAGGGCGCATACAGACCATACCCAGTCTATATTAATGCAACTTACTTTAAGTTACATGAATGTAGGCTAGGAATGTTGTGTACAGGCATTTTCTGGAGCTGGGAGCTGCATGGGGAAACTGGTATAAGTACCTTAGGGTTGGGGGAGGGTGGGCAGGATTGTGGGGCTAGCGGATCCATATGGAGGCCAGGGAATTGGCAGGTCTGCAGGGGTTGTTCATCCAGGGGTGGGGGGAGGAGGTCAAGAGGGTAAAAAGTTGCCTAGTCAGGGTCAAAAGTGAGTGTGGAGGAGATATAAGAAGACTTTTCCTAGCCTCCGTGCTGCCCTCTGAATGCATAAAGGTGTTCGAGAGATTAGGAAAACCTGTTCCCAATCTAAGTGCTAGTATATCTTCATAGGTGAACTAACTTAGATTGGCAAGGTTCTTTGAGTAGATGTGATATCTTTTATTAGACCAACAAAATAGTTGGAACACATTTTCTGGGCAAGATTTTGGGCGCAGTCACCCTGTTTCAGGCATGGTGAGTCTCTGCTGGTTGAAGACTCCAAGAAATGAAAGAAGCTAAAAGTGTGATGGGATGTCAGTGACAATTTAAATTGGTAGAGGCGGGGGGGGAGGGGGAAGGGGGGGAAAAGAGAGCAGGGAAGAGCAGGCCCACCATTTCTTGCCCAATTTAACCCCTCTGAATGTCATTGACACAGATGGGCATCTAGCTCGACCCTAATCTTAGGTAGATCTAAATATAATAGCTTTGCATACCCTTGGGCTACAAGGATGCAATCTCTTCTCCTGAATTAATGTATACTTTCGGATTCCTGCCACATTTCCATTCCTACTTCATATCACAAGCTTATTTGGATCCAAGGTGAGCAAACTTTAAGACCCACTGGTCTAGTAGAATGCACGAGCCAGAAATTCCTGAATTGTGATCCTGCTTCTAAACTTTTATGCAACATGGTATTTTGGGTATTCATATACTAGGTATATTATTACTTACCAAATGCACAAGTATTGAGACCTAATTTCCAAACCAGAGCTCCACAGGAGGAGAACAAGGAGGTTTAAGGCACCGTTCATTAATGTCACAAATTTGGGATCAAAGCAAAGGCTTGTGAAGAAGCATGAAGAATCAAGCAGCATACAAATACCAATGACCCACTTCCCTCATTCTATGTTTATAACCAAGCATTCACACTTTTAAAAGCCTTAAGACAGAAGCTGACTATGTACTGAATGTACAAAGTAAAGATTAATGAACTAATCCCACATTATTCCTGGCTTCTGCTGCTGCAATTCACACTGTCCATTTTATATTCTACATTGTGCCCTTCACATATGGCCAGACTGAAAAAAAGACCAACAGAAACAGGAAAGCATGAAAAGCAAAATGATTTGGTGTCCCCTCCTGCCATACAGTCTCTCATGAAGGATACAAAAGCCATCTAACTTTTTTTTCAACATCTTATTAGCATACTGGGCATGATTTACAGAATACATTAATGAAGCTCATTCTACACTCTTAAAGCCCAGCAGGTGAACTGTGAATCCCAAAGGAGTGCACTAACCAGACTGAATACTTTGATTGTTTATAATTTGATAAATTCAGATTGAAGCAGATGATAATGTTTTTACCAGTAAATTTAATTTTGTGTGCACTTTTCAGATTCACATACCCATTAGTAATAAACTGGGGGCAGTATTCTGAACATACTAGCCATCAAGTTATTTTCAATTTATCCTTTTAAAAAGTCCTTACTCTGGTGAAGTTTAAGATACTTGTTAAGATGAGGCATGGCTCCATTTAGTGATCCCCATGTTAAAACAGGGATAATTCCAATGGCATCTAGTGTCAAGAAGTATTTTGCATATATGTGTGTAAGCTGTAGCAGATTTCTCTGCTATTTTCTTGTTAAATTCACGTCAGCAGCCCTTGAGATTTAGGCTGAGAAGTTTCTTTCTACCATTTTTAGTACTTCTGAAAATAAGGGTCTGGCCTCTGAAGTAGTAAAGGCTTTTCCCTGGTGGTTTAGGGGAGTTGATGCTAGCACAGGAGTGGAAGCCATAAACTGGGAACCAGGAAGCCAATGTTTCATTTCCAGCAGTGCTATTTCTTCATCATGTAGGTTCAAGCAAGTTATTTAGGTTTGAGTGTCCTATATTTCCCCTCATAAAAAATAGGGGGTAATACTTTGTGGCCTTTGTGAGCTGCCTGGAAATCTTCAGGGGAAGAGTACTACTATAGCATGGCTTGTTATAGTATAGTCCCTGTAACTTAAAAGCCATGTTATTCTAGTGGTTATCCTTAAAATTTTCCATCTAGGCACTTTCTATCCATCTGTTCAATGAGCCCTTATGGTGGTATTGATCCTTATCCTTGAGCTTAGAAACAGACTGAACCCAAACTGTCTGCTTATACTATCAGCAATGAGTCTGACCTGTGTCTAATGAGAAAACCACTATATTCTGAACAAATCTGTACCCGTTTATGAGGGGACTGGATCAAGTCTATTACAAAGTAGTGAGGATAGAATCCTGATCCCATTAAAGTCAATGGCAAAGCTTCCATTGGTGTTAACGGGACCAAAGATATTAGCTATAAACCCATTGACTATGCAAGCCTCTTTTTGTGTGAAAACAAGGCTGAGAATTTGCTGGGAGATGATTTACTTAATTTAAGCCCTGACCACTTTAATAATAAAGATAAAAAGGCAACAGAAACCAAGCTGCAGTGTACTTTGATTTCTTACTCAATTAAAGGAACAGATCTTCAGGTACTGCTCTGGGGTCTTAGAGAAAGACTTCATAACAATCCTAAACTGAGCTTCTCATTTTAAAAATGTTGAGTGGTTAATAATAATAGAAGAGAAACAAAAGTGGCCTCACATCAGATAAAAATCAGCCAGCTCCATGGAAGGTAAAAGTAGGGAGGGGCAAGCAGGGCACCAGCCCTGGTCTTGACTATGAGCGGGCACCAGAATTCCCTCCCTCCCCTCCCCTCCAGGACTCTTTACAATGCACCTAGCCCTGCACCCAGCACTTTATTTGGGTGTGGGGGTGAAATGGTGTCCTCGGTGAGTTTCTCTTATGGCAGGTGCAACCCTACACTCAGTAGCATAATTGGGAGGGCAGAGGAGCAGGGAATGAATGGGGCTCCAAGCTGCAGCTCTCAGATAGTTCAGTACAGCAGCCCCATGGCATGGTCTATCTTGGTTTGCTGCTGGTGTCCAGGTCCTGCAGCATCAGCTACAGCAGCAGTGGCAGCAACACCAGTAGCAGCTATGTTCCCTGTGAAGAGTTTGGGTAGGCTTCCTTTCCCCTCATCTGCTCTGGCACTGCTCTACACCCACCCCAAGTGCTGAATGGGTTTGCTGCACCTCTGGAAGGTGACCCTTTACAAACAGGAGCTTTAGATCTTCACTGGAACAGGTAAAAACAGTGCAGTTAAGATGAATATTTCTCTCATTGGAAAGTATAGATATTGATAACAGTATAACAGATGTAATCCATGAATTATAATGCTGTTTAGCCCAAGCAACCATAGTGATTTTATTAACACATTATACAAAAGTAGCCAAAAATCTACTTATACTTACTGATTTAAACTCTGAAAATATTGAAATGCATAATTAAGAGATGAGCATCAGAATTGTATGTAAGAAACAAGATGGATAATTACGAGTTTCTCTTTTCCTATCAGCTTCACAAAACTGAAGAATAGCAGAAGGATAACAAAAAATCAAAATCAAAATGGAAGGATTACCTATGGCAATACATTTTAGCACCATGGTTTGAAATTAAAACATACAGAAGGGAAAGTAAAACAATAAAATATTAAAAGAGCTTAAAAGCATACATTTAAAAAAAGCTTTCCTATTTCGGTGGACTGTGGCCCCAAATATCCCAGTATGTCAATGTTCACTTTAGATATAGTCTCCTAGTTAGCTATTTAGGTTTTCTCATTTGTAGGTTTCGACTGCAGCCAGCGATAATTAGAACTAACTGACATCCCCAGAGGCAATGAGCCCTTGCATTGATTTCACTAGGTATTGGATGCTCAGTTTTGGGGGGGAAAAAGGAAAATCAGGTCACATATATTAACTAAATAGGTATTGGAGAACACATTAGTAGGTGAAAATCTATATGTGAGTATTTGAAAGTGAATGTATACTTACTTAAATACTACTTATTGATGCTTTACCAATAATAACTTTTCATATATTTTAAAATCTGGTTGGCTGCTGTGTGAATGTCATTCAAATAAAACGTGAAAGGGACGGACTCTCCAAACTGATGTTAAATAGCCTCTAAAATCTGGGAGAAGGACATTCTCTACCAATCTCCTTCAGCTCTGCTACTCCTTAGTGATACTTGCAACAGTTGCAGGTAAATTTGCAGACAGATGTAAGAGTTTAGACTGACAGTGCCTTTGAAAAAATGCTAGTGTGGGAGTTGATGGCCAGCCAATGCAGACAAAAGTCTGAACCAAATGGAGAAGCATAGCTTTAAAAAAATAGCATCTGACTGCTTGTTGTGACAGAAGATAACCCAGATTTATTCTCTCTTTCTCTTTCTGTTTCCCTATGACCTGGCACTCTGCCTTCCTTAATGATGAAGGGTAAGAAATTCGATTGATCAACCAATAAGAATATGTTTTCTTTGTTTTTTTAATTTCAGAAAGTGATATTTTCCTTCTGGTTCTTCGATTGTGTTTGATACACATTCACTCCTTCGGATATTTGAAAGACTGATAATTCACTTAGGAAAGATTTATTAGTAGTTAGAAAGAAAGTTTCCACATTTCACTAAATTCCATCTATTCTATCCTCCACATTACAGCTTTTCATTACAGGCATCTTTCACTAGATAAAGTTCCTTTCTACCAGTCTCGTACATTTTTTCCAGGGTCTAAGAATAAATCTGACTCAATTCTAGTGTGTAAGACCAGTTTGGTTTTTCCACGCGGTATGACTATGTTAAGTAACCCACAGAGGTGCACAGATTTGCAGATCTGCTGGAGTAAGAGATTTATTTGTAGACACAATCACAGTCCTTGAGATGACAGGGTAGATGCACCTCCCTGCACACCAATAAGAAGGATGGCTTGACAAGTGTTAGGAAGACAAAGCATGGGTCCTGGGTTCCAGTCCAGGAGCATTAAGCTAGCACCTATAAGGATGCCTTACTTCATCACCTGTACCCCAGACCATTTCCTATCTGAGCTTGGATTCAGACTTTTCCCACAGTATCTTTCTGGAAAGTCTATGATACCCTCTAGTCCCCAGCCAACAGCAGAAAACTTGCTAATGATACTACAAAGGAATATTTCTACTCCTTGCAAAAAGAAGTAGGCCCTCTCCTTAAAAAGGAAAACAAAAACAGCCATCCCAAACTTCAAATACTTATCACCTGGGTAGGCATTTAATTGGATAGAGATAGAGTTGAGCCCAATTCCCAGAAAGGGGCCAACCTACTCCGTAACATATCCTTTGCAGCATGTGTGCTTTCTCTACTTTTGGGCTGCTCTGAAAAGCCTGTCCCTAAAAGGCATAAAATTGCTAATAGACAAGTTTCTTTGGGTACACGTGATATCTTTTATTAGACCAACTAAAAGTTGCTGATGATATTCAAGCAAGTTCTCTTACTGGTAACTGAATATCAGAGAAACAGCACTATCAGATAAAAATGAAAGGTCGTGCTGCTGGAGCATCTACAGGCTGTGTGAGTTGTTTCTTTACTTTCAAATAGTCAAGAGCAAAGTATTGCAAAGATCTGCACCCAAACTTGTTATCTCTTCCTAGCAACAAGTATCCTTCCCTAGCTACTTAATACTAGTGCAAACAGACTCCAATTTAAAGCATGATTTTTGTAGGGCGAGTTTATTGATTTAAACTTGATTTTGATCACCTGTAGCCTCTAAAAACACAACATCCACATTTAAATGTGTCAGAGAGAGATAATGAGACAAAGTCAAGCCAACCTGGGTGTCCAACCCACTTTATATGTAAAAAGGAGCCCTGTAAATACACAAAGCTTGTAGGTTTTATCTAAGTCCTAACCCTTCCCCGCAACCCAAACCACCCAGCGTTCTTCCAGAAAATCTTATAAATTTCACATATGTGGAGCTCACAAGGTGCTATCTGACCCCAAGGTCTGCCAATTCTCTCCTGCCCTGATCTCCATGAAGTTTCTCAAGCAAGATAGTTAAACCAAAAAGACATTAAGCCAAAAAGAGCACGCACACAGTATCCAACTGTTAAATAGCTGGTCCTCTCTGCTCTTGTGGGGCAAGGCACTACTGCCTGGTCTTGTTCTTGCAGCTCTTGAATACCCAGAGTGTTTCTCAAGGAAGCATGATATCATGTCATTAGCTCACCTGTATTAATGGGACTACTTCACAGAACATTTTGGTGCAGGTGGTAAATTCAGGGAAGGGGCTCTGTTGCACATAAATATAATCTTCAGTACAAACATAGCATGCCCTTCTACATTTAAAATTGCTGAAAGAATGATTATGGGGACAGCCAACCCTGTGTAAAGATACTACACTGTTTCACACAGACCACACAGGAAGCAGCAGAGCCATTTTAGTGCTGTGCAGGTGAAGGTGATTATCCCTGAGAGGCAGATCCTGCTTCCAGTCCAGAGTCTGCCTCTTCAGAATGACCTTAGCTGTGCCTGAAGCATGCCAAGCAAGAGGACTATGAGGGAGAAAGTCCACAGGGATTTGTAGGAGTCTGCCCATCTGACTCTGTGTGGGGTGGGATGACAACCACGAGATTAAAAAGGTTTAGAACGCCACTACAGACCTCCATAACCCATTCAGTTTGGTCAGTGTAGTTTGTGGCATTTTTGTATTGCTTCAAAACAAAAAAGATGCTAGGGCTGTGCTAGCCACCATTCTTGTTGCTACTGCAATTTCAACTGAAGCGGGAACAGATCTACAGCCAGGGTTGGGTTTGTTTTTTTCCCCAGTGTCTCAGAAATACATTCTCTGACTCATACTTAAAACAATGAAAAGGGTGGTCTGCATTTATACTACAAACATATGGATTCCTTGGTTTCTTCTTAACATTTTATTTTTTTGAGTTTTAGGAATCTGTTTCACCTTCATCATGAATTCCATTATGAGCAAGGTGAATTAACCAATATAATATAACACAGTCTTTTTCAAGATTAATATGAAAGCTTTCCAGTGTGCTATTTAGAAAGGCACATAGTCACCTTTAATAGTTAAATTATAGGTAAGATGCAGCATATTTAATCCAATATGTTCATTTTTGTCAATAGATGATCTTTCAAGGCAAAAATGCAACACTAGAATACTGTCGTATCAACAGTTGACTTAATGTGTGAAAGTAACATTAAATAAGTTAACCAAGTAGAATACATCTTAATTAAAAATGGAAAGGAGTGCAAAGGTTATATTTGCATATGAAATAATCAAGATAGCTGAATAGATGATCTAGACTAGAATAACAAATGACCTAGTATAGGTGTCTGAAGGTAACATTTTCATGGCTATTGGCAGTGACAGGCATTGTGACTACATTAATTTATTCCTATTGTATTATTTGAATCACCATCTCATTATCCTTATGTAAAAATGAGAATTATGTATGGAAAAATGAACTGAACTGTTTAGATCACTAGAAATGTAGTAAATTAAGCATGAAACATGCCTGTTAGAATATATGTAATTACCAATTCCCTGAAAGGGGTTCTCTCTCAGATTAGAGCACAAGTGGTTTCTTCTGTTTTCTAAATTGTGGTCTCACGGCTAGTCCTCTCCAAATGTCCAGCATTTGGCAAGGAGGCTATTCCATACTTCTAAGTTACACTTGTGGGGAAAACAACACAGCCATGCAAAATGTACATAATAAAAGCCAAAGTCAGGCAGGAGCTAGTCTGTGGGCTCCAGATAGTAAACTGAAAGATTCAGTGACAGGTCATCCCAAACCAGCAAGTTTTGCCACTGCTTTCATTACAAAATAATAAAATGCACAAAGGTCACATTGAAATTAACTAGTACCACAATAGCTGTAATTCAGTTAATCAGTTGTGTTTTCATGTGTCCTGTGTTTCAAGTGACATTTTTGGTTCCTCTGTTGAAGGGAGTAAGAAACGAGTTAAACACTTGAAAACTGAATTTCCCACCTTCTGGGAACTGAAATCCAGGACATCAACAAACCCAAACTGAAGAGCCACACAGAGCTCTAGAGCAGTATGGTAGTTGTCCTCTGTGTAGACACTTAGACAGATTATCTTCAGTACCGCTCATCATGAATTTTGCAAATGAACTTTGCAGAGAATTAAGCAAAACATATAGATTATATTCTAAATTTTATGACTCAAAATACCATAAGCACTAGTCACAAACTTTGAGGATTAGCTGTTTGAGTCCTGGATTCTCAGTCTGATGTAACAGACTGCCAATGTGGGCTCACCAGATTGACTTGAGATACTTACCTTGGGCTAGAAACAGTGTTGGGGAAATTGAGCGACCCCAAGGGTGGAGCAGGGGAGCCTGCCCTGTGGAAAAGAAGAAGCCAGTCTAAAGAAGGGGTTTTTGATCCCCTTATTTGCATGGAAGGGGATGGCCGGGGTTGTGGACCAGGCACCCTGAGCCCTAGTTGGCCAGTTTGCAAGCCAGGGAGGGACTGCCAGAGGGGATAAAAGCAGCAGCCGAACTGGCGTGTGGGGGCTGCTGACAGTGACTCCGGGGAACTACGCAGGAAGACTAAGAAAAGCCGGGGTGAGCTGACCCAGCAGAAGGAGCAGAGGGACTCCTCTGAAGAACCTCGAAGGCCCTGGGAGAAGAAGGCAGCAGCAGTCGGCCATGCCTCCAGTCCTGCAGCAGAAAGGGAGCCGCGGCCAGGGCTTGGGGAAGAGCTGGTGCCTGACTGCAGCATGCTGGATGTGCCGGGCATCCTGGAGGCTA
>NW_017728910.1:2682988-2685015 GCF_001723895.1 Crocodylus porosus | reverse complement strand
CCCCACTCCACTGCAGAGAAAAAGCAGTGGCCAGGAGCGCAGGCAGCATCCTTATCTGGAGCAGGGAGCTGGGCGAGTGAATGAAAGAAACCCCGTGCCTTTCCTGGGGAAGCAGGACAGTAGCAGTCGAGGCACTGGGATCCTGAGGAACAGCAGAGCGCCAGAATGGGGGTCCCTGGGAGCTCGTGGCGCAGGCCGGCGCTCAGAGTGGGATTGGCGAGCTGCGAGGTGTGTGGGGTGCCTGGCCAGTTATCTGGAGCAGGGGATTACAGCAATGACCCCTGGGAGCTGCCTGTGCTGCTGGCCCTCTGCCACTGACTGCCCCAGAGGGGACTCCGTCCTGTCCCTTATTCTGCAGCTGATTGTCATCAGATGGAGTCCCTGAGCTTTGTGCTTGGGTCATGCTGATTGTTACAGGAGCCTACTTGCTTGTTGCTTGCCTTTTTGGTTGCCATGGAGGGTCACCCTTCAGCCTCTTTGTGGGGTTGGGGTTTGAAACAATTTGATTGCTGCAGACCAGAAGAGCTTAACCTGTTGCAGTCTGTCATTTATTGGGACGCCTGTTGGAGCTGCTGAGAGTGAGCACCTTGCTTCCTTGTGGTAGCATTTCAGCAGTGGTTGAAAGCTGCCAGTTCCCCTACCTGTGGTTCTTGAGTCAAGGGCTGACTAATGCATTCTTGTTTGTTTTGTGATTCTGGTTATGCCATTTAAGTTCACTTTTAAATAACCTTTCCTATTATTCTTGTTTTGTAAATAAAGTGCAAATAGTTGAATCAGTTAAGTGTTAGACCTTCTTGGGACCATGGGGTGCTCTGTGGGGAGCAGGGACCGGCTGGAAAGTAAATTGGTGCTGGCCAGAAGCCGTGCCCCACTCTTACCACACCATCCCGGATATTGGGCAGAGGTGGCAACTATTGGGCCACCACCCAGGTTACACTAATATTGACTATTAGATAATGCAGCTCAAAGACTTAAGATGATAAAGACTTTAGGGCTAGGGACAGAAGTTACACATAAACCAGTTTAAATGATCAGAAACTGGTTTAAACCTCTAACAGAACAGCTCACTGCATATAAACCAATTTCAAAATGACCAAAACTGGTTTAAGATAAACCTGGTTGAATGTAGCATCGGACTTAAATGATTTTGATCAAATCAATTTATGGAACTTCTGTACCAGACCCCTTTCTGGTTTAAGTTAAATCAGAGTTCCCCAGCATCCTAGCAAGCTTTGCAGCCCTGCACGGGGCTATGCTGTCTGCTCCAGAGAGCAGGGCTGGCTCCACCCCTCTGCTTTCTAGCCAGAGCAGTGAAGGGGGCAGGGAGGGGCTGCTACTCTCCAGCAGGTAGAAGGGGCCACTGGTAGGAACTGCTCCCCCATCTGCATGCTCAGCTCAGCTTTGTCCTGGCCTAGTGCCGACACACTTGAGCCCCTTCCCCACTCTGCACAATCCTGGGTCGCTCTGCTTAGCAGGACTCACATCCAGGATGGAGCCACTGCCACTGCAAACCCTCTGTGCATGTCCCCACCTGGGCTTGGGGTGGTATTGCACCCACTCTCCCCACAATTTGGCCTTTGCTTCTGGGCTGCCCCAAGCAAAACCCTGGCCCCAGTGGCTCGGAAGGCACAGTGGGATTACTCATTGGCTGGAGGGGAGCTCTGGGCATCCCAGGGCGTATTGAGCCACAAGCAGTGGGAGAAAGCTGGGGTGATATTGCTGCACACCAGGGTGGGTATTTAACCCCCTCCCCAGTCATACTCAGCCTGCCAGGTCTGGCCATACCCCACCTCAGTCCAGCTTCCCTCTAGCGCTTCCCGGCTTCTAGCCTGAGCCACTGAAGGCATGTGCCTGCATTTCTGGAATCAAAAGTGAATATCTATTGGCAGGGCCCCCCAAATCCCGGGCAGGGCTCCCCTGGCCTCAGAAACCAGTATCCCCTGACGGCAGGCCCACTGCGCATGTGCGTAGTTTAAAAGGGCCCGCCAAACAGGGGGGGGGAAAAAAAAACAAAACCACACTCAGGT
>NW_017728910.1:2640616-2682438 GCF_001723895.1 Crocodylus porosus | reverse complement strand
CCCCCCAAAAAAAAAAATTAAAACCAAAAACAAACCCCAGTACTTTTTGTCTGTGTTGGAAATGGAAAAATAACAAGAATATTCACAATTATATCTCTTAGCATAGAGCTGAAAAAACAGAAAATTGAGTTAAAGGGTTAGAGACACATAAACCACAGAATAGTATGTGACTTGTGGCATTTGCAGGATTGATGTCATTTTATGACACATCTCCACACCCTTCTCTCTTGAAAAAAATGAAGATGATCTCAATTCTGTGGTAAAGACCGAGTGTGTTCACGTACAGTTTTTCACTTGAGTTACCAATTCATTGTGCACATTTAAAGAGATTTATGTGCTGAAGTTGTACAATTAGCCTTTCCTGTAGTATGGAATAAAAAAGAGCCGTGGAATATACATATATACACACACATATATATACACACACATACACATATGTTGAGGTACCAGGCACGACTTGTGAACGCTGAGAAGGTGGGGCAATGAAGCATCCCATGGGAGTGGGGGAGTCCCCCGTGCACTTGGCAGTGGATCTGGAAGTGGATCAGAAGCACTTCCAGGTCCTCTGTAGAGTACGCACGGGACACGCCCCCCCCCCCCGTCCACCCCCTGGTTCAGTGACTGGTGCCTCCTGGGTCTGCGGGGGGCACCCAGGGTCTCCCTGTGGCTGGTCGCTGGGCTCAGCGGGGTGTGGGGAGATCCCCTGTGTGCTCAACAGCAGACCCAGAAGTGGACTGGAAGTACTTCCAATCCACTTCTGGGTCCACCACCAAGTGCACGAGGGACCCTCCCCTCCTCCCCCGCACTCCCATGGGATGCTCCCTCCACCCCACCATCTCAGCATTCATGAGCTGCACCTGGTACCTTGAGGTATGTAGAAAAAACATATCAGGTTGTGTTTATGGCTGAATCACTAATTCTCTGAATCAGAACTGAATCTTCAGATTCAGCCCAATCAAATCGGGACAGTGATCCAAATCAGCAAATCCAAATCATTGTCCCCGCCCCCCCCCAATCAGCCCTAATGTGAAATCAAATACTGCCCACTTCACACACCCCTAATACACACATACGTATGTCTGTGTCTGTCTGTCTGTATAAACAGAGAATAGACGCCAATAGAAAAAGTAGAAAAAATGTCAGAGAAAAGGTACGTAAATCATATGGGAAATAAAACAAAAACCAAAACCTGACAATCTTGGTTTTATCCTCACCCCTTTTCATCTTCCAGGGGAAAAAAAGCTTATTTTCCCTTGCTTGCACCCAAGATGTTACCCTCTGAACAGTGAAACACGGTTAAAATGTTTTCCAGATCTTCACAACTCAAAAGAGAAATGCTTAAATTGTGCCTCTCATCCCAAATTACTTTATGACTCCTACAAAAAGTGACATGCAAAAAATATGTAGGCGAGGTTCTTAACCTTGCCAGCCTGTGTCCTTAGATCAACAGGGCTACAACCAAAAACCCATGCAAGCAATATAAAATTCATAAATAAATGAATCACTTCACTAATATTGAAATGTAAAATCACCTCTGGGATGAAAACAGTAGCTATTTAGCAGCACACATTACAAGGTGAGAAAGCGTATCCAGTTGACATTTTTGGGGTAAACAAATATAAACATTTCAAAGTTATCTAGGACATCAGGAAACCTACTCATATAAAAGTGTATGCCTACTCATGTAGAAAGTGCCTGTAGAGCTTCAATGGTCCCAGCTGGTCAGAATCTTCTTGTCTAATTTCTATGGATATTTTAATAGCAAAAAGGGGTCTGAATACTAGATCATGCAAAAATCATCACCTACTCATAGCCACCCAACAGTGTGCTGGGATACTGTTTTATAGTTGAGTCACTGGCAAATGTGTCATTCTGAATCATAAACACCAGTTCCTGCAACATCCTGTGATTCTCTTTCTAGATGGAGGAAGCCTCCAACCTAGTGCTGAGTATGAATTAAAACCTGCTGGGTTGAGATATCTGACAGGATCACAGCCCAAAGAAATATGACTGCTGATTGAACACCTGGAAATGTAAACCTAGATTATATTTTATCAGAAACTGGGGCTCATTAAGGAGCAAGGACTGGAACACAAGTATCCCGTATGTTCAGCCACTGTCCAAACCATAGGTAGAGAATGAGGAAACTCCATCACCAGAATTTCCCATAACTGCATAGTTATGACATTTAGCAGAGACATGGACGATCCAGGCTCAGGACATTTTCCGCCTGATTAGGACATGGATTTGTACTAACGTCTGTCTAGCCTGTTGGTAGGGAAGGTGGGTTCCAATCCCTGCGCCAGCAAATGTTCATCCTTTGGGTGAACAGAAGAAAATAAAAGCAGCCCTGACTGTAGTATCCCATTGCCTGCTCGGATGTGGAAGAGGTTGATTCAAATCCTGGCATGCAGATGAAAGAATTGAATTTGTCTCGTTCCTATGCTGGATCAGCAGGATCACTATGCTATTGTGATTAAAAGGGAACATCACCTCATTTGTTCTTCGGCAAACAAACAAGAAAGTAGTCATCTGTAGAATGGTCAAATCTACATACGTGAAATCAAGTGCCCATAATATGCACGCAACTCGACTTCGCTACATGACCATGTCATTAACATCATGTAACCATCCTCAGCCCCCAGAAAACTGTGACTGGCATAAAATACTTAAGTGCATATCTTCAGCCACACAGGCTGCTACAAATTCATCAGATTTGTCCTCTGTTCCCTACAGAGACTTTCCATTAGGTATCAAGTGAAGTTCCAGGTGTTGATATTTAATCTAAAGAATAAAGATTGCACAGGATATCTAAAGGATAACCCAAAGGATCCAGTAGGAGGACAGTAGTTTTCAATCTCTCTGTTACAATGAAGCTTTCTACAGTAAAAGCAAAGCTGGTCTTTATGGGAGGCAGTTTTCTTAAGGAGTCATCTGAGGCTGTGAAATGAACTCCTATGAGGACTACAGACCATCCTAATTTCACTTGTCATCCCAATCCTCTTCTTTAACTTCTACTGCACACATAGCAACATGCATAACATAGCTGGGGGTGGTTAAATACCTTTCAAAATTAAAACACTCCACAACTTCTCTGTTTCCCCATGTGGAGATGAGAGGACAAACACAATTCAACAGAAGTTAGTCACTTAGTTAATGCACTAATGGAAGATGCTAAGATGCCAGGGAGGAGTGCAGTACAACCACCTATATATAGTACATAAATTTGAAGACAGAGGTCCTTGCAATTCATCTAATATTGAATACCTGAATATTCTCCAGACTGGACAAGACAGAGCCTGATTTTGTTATTGCTCCATATCTAAGCCTAATCAATAATGACTGAATGTCATTGTTATTTAATGACTATTTATTGACCTGTATTAAGTTATTCTGTGGTTCTAGTCCATTTCTAGTCCATTGATTAATGATGTCACCACTTCAGGCATTTGGCATTCTTGTTCAAGAAAATAAAAAGCAGCCCTGACTGTAGTATCCCATTGACTGCTCGGATGTGGAAGAGGTTGATTCAAATCCTGGCATGCAGAGGAAAGAATTGAATTTGTCTTGTTCAAGTGTCAAGCAGAGAAGCCAAGAGCTGATCATTCATAAGGATTTAACTACACCTAAATGCAGTCAATTTGTCTTTCCATGGGCGTTTCTAAAACACTTATCTAAAAATATTGAATTTCTGCACCTTACCCCTGTTGAGAAACATTTATAGGGGAGCTTGCACTGCCACTGCTGACATTGTTTTACCTTGAACAAAGATAGCTAGAGAATGGGGAACTAGGGAAAAAATGCCATATTACCTTGTCTTTCAAAAACACTTTCAACCAATGTGTATTGTGACTGCATTATCCATTTGATTATCTGCCTATCTCATTCTAATACCCATAAGTCTATTATACATTTTATATAAGTTCTGTGGTCCATTCTCCCTACAGAAATTCTTCTCGCTTATAAAAATTAACTTCATATTTTATTTATGGCTGGGAAAAAAGTATCTAAAAGCAAATCTGTAGCTTTGTTACAATGCCCTACAAAATGGAATACATGACTTTTCTATATTTTAAACATACTTAGTTTGCCAAGCAAGTAAAGCAAGCATCCGCTCAATGACCACATTTATATTTTTTTCTATGATATTGATGTATTTTTCCCCATTCCCAAACCCACCATAGACACCAGCTTGCCCTGCTCTCCACATTTTTTTAAAGGCCTTTATATCTGGACATTAAAAGGAGTTCTTTTTAAAATAACCTTCTTTCTTAGACTCATTTCATTACCCTCTTCTCAGCTCTGTCCATGGGTATAATGGGAACTCCTGTGTGTGCTGTGAATTCATCTACCTGGAACCTGTAACAACTGTCAGGACATTCCAAGGATGACATTCCAAGCACACTGAAGTCAATGGGAAGCCTTTTCATTTATTTCAATGGGCTTTGAATTAGGCTCCAAAAGAGAAACATAGGCAAAATGTAGGATGTAGCAGTACATCCTAGGTTTAAAAAAGGATGAAAGAAATGACCCATGAATTTGTTTTGTTACACACACAGGTGCAATTGCATGTACACTCTTCCTGTATCTTCCTGTGCTGACAATAAACATGATTTACTTTTACATCAAGTTCAACAAAGAAAAAAAATCTTAATAAGCAGAGTAAAAAAAAATTTCTTTAATCAACTACCTCCTTACTGCTTCAGCATGTATAGTAATTGGATTTTCAGTTAACACGAATATTTTTTTTGTCTGGGAGGTATTCAGTTCAGACTGATCTATCTGTGGCTGCCTTGGCAGCTCTTCAGAGGCATGTTACAATAGAGATCAGATTTCAATCAGATTTTGACACTTTCTAACTCTTTGGATGGCGATTCATCAAGTCACAGAATTGCCATTTTACATCTGCTTTTTCCCCCTGGGGGCTTATGACCCCTTGCTGAGCAGTCTGAATAGAAACAGGGTAACTGAGGAGTTGTGTCCTCTGGTTCAGACCTAGCGAAAATGTTCTATAATCCACTGTGCTGTGGTCTAACAGGAGACATTTGATAAAAAAAAATAAGAGATGACACAGGCCAGCTCCACCTTTCTTACTCTTCTACTTTGTGGATTTTTTTTTAATCATAACCGTCAATCTTCTCTTTATTATCCAGAAATGAATCTAGAGTTCTCAGACAAACTCAATGTGTCTTTAGATTGCATTTCTTTGTAACGTTCTCCAAGTTTGTCACCCTTTGTGTGTAATAATTCTGTCTAAGTGTCTTCATTTTAAGAGCATACAAAGGAGTCGCGGAGGGGGGAAAGAACCCCATATATCTGTAAAGCATATTGACCTTTGCCATTATTCTGAAAATCTCCCTTAGATCACCTTGAAATTTCCTTTCTCACCCAGCCCCAAAAGAATGAGAGACCAAAACCCTGCTGGAGTCTAATTTACAAGGAAAAGTTAAGCCCTAATATAAGCTTTGCTCCCCAAGCCATTCATAGCCTTCCTGTAACACTTAGTGTAGGACACCACACTTTGCAGAAGGAAGAACACAGTAGTGGTATTTGAAAAATTCATTTAATCCATTTCCCTGTCTCACAAACTGAGTAGAACAATAATCAGTATATAAATCAGGAGTGAGCAAAATACAGCCTGCAGCCCACAGAGGCACTTTGTCCAGGCTGTGGCATGTTCCTCAGTCCCACCTGACCCAGGCACTGTCTATCTCCATGGCCAGACTTCATTTCCTGGCAATCCCAGTGGCAGCAGCTTCTTTGGCTCCGGAGACATGGAGACCAACTGGGACCTCGCAGGCAGGGCCTCAGCCCCAGGCTAAGCACACAGCCCCGACCCTGGCTCTGGCCTATGCAGGGGGTTGGGGTCCCTGCAGCATCCACTCTGGACCTGCCATCCCCAGCCACAATGAATGTTATACTATACTGTAAGTGCCAGAAAAATTTATAGCTCACAGATGCTATTCCATATGATCCAGGATTCATCTCAGAATTTCATACTCACAAAGAACCAGTACAGTGCAACCCTCATTCCCACCTTTGCTTATATATATTTGGATGGTTATTTCAACGAATGTTGCCTCCCAAAAGAATGCTTACAGTCCATGGCACAATATGATTAATTCCAGATTAGACTAGAAACATACTAAATGCTGGGTTGACCGCATGGATCTTAAAACACCAGGATTTAAAGAAAGAACTTAACCACTGCAATCCTAAGCATTGTAACACCTAGTTTTTGGTATCCTGTCTGCAGCGTTGAATCTAAAAGCTACATGTTAGGCACCTAAATTCCCTAGGAGGCACAAAGGGAGAATTAATAACCTCAAAATGGCATCCCCAAATGAACAAAAAAATCTAGCAACACTGACCATAGGCAGTAGGGCTTTCTAGACAGTAGTCTGGTGACCAGAGTTGAGTATTACCACTAGACTACTCAAGACCTACCTTTGTCCAAGGGGGCTTTAAATCCACATCTCCTGCTACTCTGAAGAATGCAGGCTGTGTTAAGGGGGGAGGAGGTAGACACAGAAGTTGCAGCTGTGGCTGCGACCCTGGGTCAGGGCTACAGTCAAAATCACAGCAGCCACCTGCCCCTCCTACTTGTAGTCAAATCCAAGATGAGGGAATTTTTTCCACCACGCTGAATGGACAAAAAAAAAAAGTGTCTTGGATTTGGGTAAATACACTATTTATTTTACTTGAAACATTACTGAATGTACAGTCCCTGCAACTGGGAACTAGAAACCTGGACTTCCCTTCCTTCCTCCAGAAAAGTTCCTTAATCTCTAGGCTAAAGTCATGTTCCTTCCTATTGGCTCATTGAAGCAAGTTTTTACACTGTGAAAGCCATTCCATCTCACAAGAAATATAGTCAAGGGGCAAGGAAGCTCCCCTGGCTGAATGAGGAACTGTTGGCTCTCATTAAACTCCAAAGAGAAGCCTATACCAGCTGGAAAACAGGAAGCACCACCAAAAAATACTACTCAGCACTCACCTGCACATGTAGAGAGCAGTCCAGAAAAGACAAGGCACAAACTGAACTCAGGCTAGCTATGGGAATCGAAGACAACAAAAAGTCCTTCTTCAGGTATGTGGGAAGTCAAAAAAAAGAACAAAGCTAGCATTGGGCCCCTGCAAGATCTAATGGGGCAACTGACATCGGACGCCCAAGAAAGAGCCAATCTCCTAAATGATTTTTTCACATCAGTTTTTTACCCTCCCAAGGGGGTTACACTATCAGAAAGGACACAAACAATCCTGGGAGCAGGTGACAGGCCCAAAATTGATGTGGATCAGGTGAGGGAACATCTTGAGAAACTGGGCATTCATAAGTCTGCAGGCCCAGATGGAATGCAAGTGAGAGTCTTAAAGGAGCTGGCAGTCATCATTGCATCGCCCTTGGCAAAGATATTTGAAAATTCATGGCGCAAGGTCCTGGAAGACTGGAAAAGAGCCAACATGGTCCCTACTTCAAGAACAGAAGGAGGGATGACCACTACAGACCACCAAACCAAGGGGAGGAACTCTACCTAGAATTCACCTGTGAACTAACTGAGGTTGCACATGCACAAGTCATGGTCATCATGGGCAACTTCAGTTATCCAGACATCTCTTGCAAGGTGTGCTCCTTTCTGACCTGCATCAAGGAGCTTTTTTTTGACTCAGGAGGTACACGGGCCAACCAGAGGTAATGCTCTTTTAGACTTGGTCCCAGCCAAAGGAAACAACCTAGTGACTGACATAAACATAGAGGGCAGCCTGGGCAACAGCAACCATGAAACCTTCATGTTCACTGTCCATCACAAAGCAGACAAACCAGATAGCAGGATTGAAGTTTTGGACTTCAAAAATGCAAACTTCTACAAGATTAGGTCACTAGTAGGGGAAGTGCTGCAGGACCAGGGACTGAAGGCAAAGGAATATATGAAGAGTGGTTGTTCCTTAAGGACATTATCCTGGAAGTACAAAGGAAGTCCATTCCCATACAGAGGAAAGGTAGCAAAAGGGCTGGGAAGCCCTCTTGGCTACACAGGGAAATCACGGTCCTTTTAAGAAAGAAGAAAGAGGCATACAAACAATGGAAACTTGGGACATGCCCCAAGGAGGACTATACAACAATGGCCCACATTTGTAGGGAATAGATTAGAAGAGCTAAGGTGGCAACTAAACTAAAATTAGCAACAGGGATCAAGGACAACAAGAAATCCTTCTTTAGGTATGTAGGGAACAGAAGGAAAGCAAATCGGTGTGTGGGGCCACTGCTCAACAACTCAGTATAGCTGGTTACCAGCACTCAGGAGAAAACTGAACTCCTCAATGACTACTTTTCTTTGGTCTTTCACAGAGCCAAGGTGAGAAACGTGCCAGATAGGGTACGGAAGGAGCAGGGTAGGGATTACTGCCTTCCTACTATTGCTGCAGAACTGGTGTGTGACTAATTAAAAATGTAGATATATATAAATCAGTAAGCCCAGATGAACTTCATCCAAGGATGCTGAAGAAGCTGGCCGAAGTTATAGCGGAACCCCTGCCAAAGCTCTTTCAAAACTTGTGGCGCTCTGGAGAGGTTCCTGAGGACTGGAAGAGGGCCAGTATTGTGCTCATCTTCAAGAAGGGGAGGAGGGATGGCCTGGGTAACTATAGGCCAATTATATATAGGCCAATTGGACTAATTTCTATCCCAGGGAAAATTCATCAAGGAATATATATGCGATAGGCTTGCATAAGGTAGGAGGCTTGCATAAGGTAGGATTCTGAATGACAGCCAGCATGGCTTCATCATGGGTAGGTCCTGTCTTACCAACCTAATCTCCTTTTATGATCAGGTAACTCACCACCTGGATAAGAGAGAGGAGGTTGACATTGTATACCTCGACTTCCAAAAAGCTTTTCATCTGGTATCCCCTGATGCTCTCATGAGAAAATTGGAAGATTGTAGGCTTAACCGCGAGACAGTTAGGTGGGTAGGAAGAGTTCTACTGAATGGATCTGTGTCTTCTTGGCAAGAAGTGGCCAGTGATGTCCCTTAGGGGTCAGTGTTTGGTCCAGTGCTTTTTAACATCTTCATCAATGATTTGGATGTGGGGGTGAAGAGCTCACTGGGCAATTTTGCAGACAACACAAAGTTATGGCGAAGTGTGATCATGTTTGAAGATAGGCTGCAGATACAGATGAACCTAGACAGGCTGGCAAGTTGGGTGGATTGGAATCAGATGAGGTTTAATATCAAGAAATGTAAAGTGCTCCGTCTCGGGATTAAAAATCCCCTGCACACCTACAGGCTTGACAATGCCAATCTGGCCAGCACTACGAATGAAATAGACCTGGGGGTAATAAATGACCACAGTATGAATATAAGCCAGCAGTGCAACACTGTAGCCAGCAGGGCAAATAATATTCTGGCATACATCAGTCAATGCATCTCCAGCAAAACCAAGGAAGTGTTTTTTCCGCTCCACTTAGCATTGGTGAGACCACAGATGGAGTACTGCATTCAGTTCTGGGTGCTGCATTTCAACAATAGCATGGAAAAGCTCGAAAAAGTCCAGAGAAGGGCCACCCGTATGATCAGAAACTTGCATTGCAAGCCATATGAGGTAAGGCTGAGGGACCTGGGACTCTTCAGCCTGAAGAAGAGAAGGCTGAGAGGGGACTTGGTAGCAGTTTATTGCTACATCAGGGGCGTACATCAAGGGTTTGGTGAGCAACTGTTAACCAGGGTGCCCTTGAGCAAAAGAACAGATGCAATGGTCACAAACTCCTGGAGACTGTTTCAGTTTCAACATTAGGAAAAACTTCTTCACAGACAGGGTGTGTGTGATAATTTAGGTAGCCAACGTTAAGCATTCAAGTTGAGGACACATCAGAAAAAACACCCCAAGTTTTGCCCGAGGATTCAAGAAAATGTTAGTCTTCTGTATTTTATATTTTCCCCTCTTTTCTTAATATTGAACCCAAATTTAGTATCAGCTGCTAATGCCAAATGAAAAATAGCATACTAAAAGTTAACTGGGTTTCGGATTTAGTTAGAAGCCAGGATTTTGCAAGAAGTACAGAAGAGGGAAAGGATTCAGTGGTGCCTGGCACTCTCTCAGTTCGTCTCATTTCTTTTTTTGTTGTCCTTTTTCTTTTCCACTCATGCTTTCTTTGTGTTGCCAGAGCCAAACTAAAAGATAGAGAAACCTGAAACAAAATGGCCATCGAGCCCAGGAGTAGAAGTGGTGGGTCAGGTGACCCAGAAGACACTTTATAAGCCCAGTCTTCAGGCCAGAGATACATTCTTGCTCTAGGAACTATAGCAAGCAATGCACCAGAGGGGAAAGCCTAGGGGCCAAACTGGGCCTGAAGGACAGACTCAGAAGGATAGCCAGGCTGAAAAAAACTAAGAACATTACTGGGAATGAGATAAGTACTCCGAGTCTTTTTCTGTTTTTGTTTTTTCAAGCACCACTGCCGAGTGAGGCAAACCCAGGCAGGGGGGTTTGTTTGAGCCATGGGAGCCATGACCACCCATGTTAGTGGTTTTCATTTCATCCAGTGAACCAGATTGTGGCTGTAAGGGGAGTGTGCAGAGGCCACTGAAAAGGGTGTCTGGGTACACCCTGAATCTCAGACTTGGAGTTAGGAGGACAGAAAGTAGAGACTGGGGATAAGTAGGGAGCCTGTAAGGGGCAAAGCCTACCAGAGACTGAGAAGCAGGGCTGGAGCACATGAAAGCAGGATTCATGGTCCCATGGCCCATGTAAGGGTCTCACAGGGCCTAGAACCTAAAGTCACAAGGATGTGACCAAACTGAGCCAGAAGCTTGTGTCCCTGGGCAGTGAGCTCCAAGCTAGACTGCATATCCAAAGCAAAAGTGAGATGAGGCCAGGGGAGCCACAGACCAGATAAGGACCCCCTACCTGGAGCTCTCTTCACCCCTAAGGTAGCATTCCTGTCAATTTTATTGCATCAACATGTGGCAGGTGAAAATACAAAGTGAGGAGAAACTGAGGAGACAATGTGTGTTGAGATGTGGAGTCCCTTTTAGGCAGCTGCACCATGCTGGAACCAGTAGTTGTCCTACACTAAAATACGAATAAAATCTGTTGTCTTGATCAAAAATAACTGGCAAAAAGAAATACATAGAGAAACACACAATTTAGCTGGGGATCTCATTGCTATTATACCTTATTGAAGTTGGATGTTTTAAAAGGTTCTGAGAGACTGAACACTTTAAATCAGAGAAGTAAAATCTATCTGTGGCTAGACTGGAAAATGATATTCAACAACCACTAATGGATGAATAAACCACCCTCTAGGAGCAGTTTGTTAGAGGACAGTGGTGTAACTGGCCTGTACTGTGCCCTGCATGGTGATGTACGATGGTGAACAAGCAGCAGCCAGAGGTTTGCTTCCTTGGCGGGGGGAGGATGTCACCTCTTTTCTGTGCCAGCAAAACCCCCCATCAATTTTCAGCAGCACAAAAAGGAGGTGACATATCTCCTTCACATCAGTGAACCTCTAGCCACTTCTACCCACTGTGCTGCTCTGGCTTCCCTGCTGCCAGAGTGTGCAGGGTATGTGTGTGGGGCCAGGAGCCAGGAAGGTAAGGCGTCTCTCCAGCTCCATTCTGGCACCTGCTGTTAGACAGCATCTGGGGCCCATGCCCTTCTCGCCCACCTATTAGCATGCTACTGCGACAAGATTTCTTTTACTTTTTGCTAGAGCATACCACCACTGACACTGGCAGTTTATTGGACCAAATGGATTGCTGGCAATTAGGGATGTGCAAAACAGGCCGTATTTGATTTGGATTTGGATTGGGCTTGAATCAGGGACAGTGATTCGATTTGTTGATTCAGATCACTGTCCTGATTCAATTCGGCTGAATCTGAATCTGAAGATTCGAGGCAAATTTGGAGAGTCAGCAATTTGGCCATAGACACAGCTTTAAATGCTTTTTCTACATACCTCAAGGTACCAGGCACGGCTCACGAATGCCGCAATGGTGGGGCAAATGGAGCATCCCACAGGAATGTGGGCAGCAAACACAGAAGTGGACTGGAAATACTTCTGGTCCACTTTGGGGTCTGCCGGGAAGCACGCAGGGGCACCCCCCCACGCCCCCTCTAGCTCAGTGATCAGCCACAGGGAGACCCTGGGTACCTCCGCCCTCTCCCCCCAGACCCAGGAGGCACCAGTTGCTGAGACAGGGGGGAGTGGGAGGGGTCCCCTGTGTGCCCCCTGGTGGTCTGCTGCTCAGTGTGCTTGGGGACCCCCCCCCCCCCCCCTCCCGTGGCATGCTCCATTCATCCCACCATCTCAGCATTCAGAAGCCGCCTGGTACCTTAAAGTACATAGAAAAAACATTTAAACTGGGTCTCTCTCTGAATCATCTAATCTTTCTGATTCAATTCAGAGGGTTCCAATTCAATTTGGAGAGATTAAAGGGTCTCCTGATTGAATTCGGATTCAGAGATTTGGCTGCCAAATGAGGTCAAATCTCCGCTGAATTGAATCAGTGACCAAAGCTTCACACAGCTCTACTGGCAATACTTATGTACCCAAGGGGCCAAGAAGTGACAACCAGAACTACCTTCAACTCCAGAGGGCATTGCCTACAAGTGCAGGCTTCAGTAGGACTAAGGTGAATAACCTACACCAACAATGCATCTGCTTCATCCCTATTGTCCCAAACACCAAATTAACATTTACATGCAAAAACAACACAATTACAACTTTGCAGTCTTGCAGAAGATATGAGCTATTGATTTACATGTACACCCTGTGAAGAATTCATATCACATGTATACAGTTGGAAAAAAAAAATTTCATTAATAAAACAAAAGCTGTGAAAAACATCACCTTATTTTCTTTAAATTATTTAAAATCTGAAAGAGGGCAGAAAGTGTTGAAAATATCATTTTTTCATGTAACCTTAATAGTTTCTATAACTTCTTAGTAGAAGAGTTCAAATACTTAGAATCCTATAGATATAATGACTTTTATTTACCCATTGCAATTTGTCTTTATTTCCAGTCATAATGCATGGAAAGATTTTTAACACCAATAAACCAGCCTTTTAATGCCATAATTTATTTCAAAATTAGCTTTCTTCTAAAGCAAAATCTTAAAAAAAACCCCCCAAAACATTGAAAATTGCTACTATTACATATTAAAATCACTATTACCCTAATCAGCGTGCACTCAGGTTCACTTTTTCAGGGCTGGCTTACTGACAGTTTTTACATTAATTTTACTATAATTATTTATACATCAATATAATTAAATAAGTCTCCTCTCTGGTGTGGATACAATTATACTCATAACACACAACTGTAAAAGACCCCCTTAGCTTCAATAGAACTGCACCTGGATTCAAAAGTTTCATGGATTTACTAGAATAGATTTTAAAACGCATCCAGTTATACCCATTACCATATACTCAATGAGAGTCATATCAAGTACTGTCTGCTTTAGCTATTGATAGGTTGGGAGTCTTCAGGCTGGTTAATAGCAGGTTTGCTTTTTATTGTTCTGATTAAACAATAATGCATGTTGATCAAGATAATGCTGATCAAAATGGTGATGGATGATTTTAGCAATACTGTTTAACATCAGACTGATACTATAAGATGCCTCGGCAGGTAGGTATGTAAATGGTCAGGTACCAAAATGAACATCCGTCCAACCAGGTCAATTAAAACTATCTCTACGTAGGAAATAAATACCAAGAAATCAGGCAGCAGGATTTAGTAAGACACTGATTTGTGCTACTCAGTTTTTGATAACATTGTCAGTTCAGTTCCATTTAAATGAAAAAATAAATAAAACTTGCCATGCTAAAAACTTCAAATCATAAATCTACTTAAGCCCGACACAAATGCTTATTATGCTAACAGTCTTTAGGTCAGATGAGATATTGGCCATCAGTCTCCTGCTTTTCAAACAAATCTTTTATCATGTGTGCAGAGGCATATTCTATCATTGCTGGATAATCCAATATCAATTCAGAAATAATGTAATCCTAGAAAGGGCAACTGGTCAGCTCAAATGATAAAACATCTCAGGAATAGAGGGGTTGAGCATTCAAACCCTCCAAATCAGAGATGACTGTTGGATTGCTAAAGACAAAATGGTGCTTATTATGGGACAGTTTCAATGGTTTAGTACTCTCTAAAGACTCAGGAACGCAGGAAATGTCATCTCATACTGGTCTAATCCAGCAAGCACTGTCTGTCAGAAGCATTGCCAACTGATATGAGTGTTTATGTAAGGTTTTGTAGAAGAACGTTTTGATAAACTTGAATTAGCAATTTCTATGTTCTGGATTTTTTTAACATTGCAAAGAGGTTGGACAGAGAATGATGCAAAATGTAGTCCTTGTTATGATATATGTATGACAAGACAAGACTACTAACTGATGTGCAAAGGCTCAATTAAGCAAGCACACTTTATTCAGATCTGGGTGTGCTTTTCCAAAAGATCACCAAAATAATCACTTCTAATATTTCTATGTTCATTTATTAGTTTGAAGTTAGGCAGTAGGCCGGTGTGAGTTGGCAGCGATCCAATCCAATCCGGCTTTGGATCCGGCCACTTCAGATGGCAGTGATCCGATCCGGAGCTCTGGACCGGGTTTCCGCCTTGATCTGGCCAAAGTGGCTCTGAAGCTTCAGAGCCACCTCAGAGATCTGGCCATAGGACATAATGGGGGAATAAATGAAATATCTATAACTTTGTTGGTTTTTGTCTGATTTTGATGAAAGTTGCAGATATGGTAGCCTCTGCAGAGGGCATGAAACGTGCCAAGTTTCAAGAAGATTGGTGCAGGGGGTTGGGGAAAACTGTCCCCCAAATTCTTGAAAGCCAAACTTTGTCACAACTGTGTGTTACACCACTGGGGGGTCAAAACTGCAAGGGTGGTAGTTCTAACTGAGGCCACAAAGCCTGCCAAGTTTCAAGGAGATCGGTGCAGGGGTTTGGGGGAAACTACACCTCAAACTGCGGACAAGCAAAACTCGTGCCATGGGTGACACCGTGTGCATTAAGGGATGGTGGCCCCTGCTGAGGCCACGACGCCTGCCAGACGTTGAGGAGATGGGTGCAGGGGGGTTCTGGGGCCCTGCACCCCTAGCTGCTGACAGACAAAACTTGTGCCATGGGTGCTTGTGGGATTGACTGTGTCTGTCTTGAGGCAGTTGATTGTCTGTATTGCCTCTTTCCTTTCCTTAGTCTGGTTTTGTAGTTGCTAATTGAGAGAAATTAACTGGCTACATTAGCTAGGTCCTGTGTATTGAGCTGGTCCCTGAGTGAATCATGACTGATTGGTAACTGGTAACACAGTAGCTTAGCAGCCAGACCTGCAGTAGTGTCTCACACACCCCAAGACAGACACAATCAGTCCCATAAGCACCCATGGCATGAGTTTTGCCTGTCAGCAGCTAGGGATGCAGGGCCCCAGAAACCCTCTGCACAGATCTCCTCGACAGCTGGCAGGTGTCGTGGCCACAGCAGGGGCCGCCATTCCAGCTGCTGTCACCCTGCTGCGCCTTAACACACGCAGTGTCACCCATGGCACGAGTTTTGCTTGTCCACAGCTTGAGGGGCAGTTCCCCCAAATCCCTGCACCTATCTTCTTGAAACTTGGCAGGCTTTGTGACCTCAGCAAGAGCTACCACCCCTGCAGCTTTTGCCCCCCTATGTTGTAACACTTAAACGTGACATGAGCTTTAATTTCAAGAATTTGGGGTGAAGTTCCCCCCAAACCCCTGCACTGATCTCCTTGAAACTTGGAAAGCTTTGTGCTCTCTGCAGAGTCAATGAGCCCTGAAAATTTCATCTAACTTGGACAAAAAACAACAAAGTTATAGCTATTTTATTGTTTCCCCATTGTACCCCATGGCCGGATCTCCAAGGTGACTCCAAAGTGCTTCAGAAGCTCCGAACTGCTTCGGGAAGCCTAACGAGGCCAGCGCTTTGACCCGGACTTGCTGCTTTGGACCCCAAAGCGTCTGAAGCTTCTCTGGATCCGAAGCTCTTTCCAAAGCCTCGCACAGCCCTATTAGGCAGCTAACTGTGCATACCCAAGAAACTTCTTGTGTCCCTACACTACATTTGGCTATCTTGTTCTGCATGCTCACGTTCATTTATTGTATTTTGTGAGATCTTTCATTTTATGTGTGCCTTCCATCAGTGGCCATTGCAGCAAGTGTTGCATAGTCTGAAGCTCTGTGCTGCACTCACAGGTTGAACTAATGGTATAGCAGAACCAATGGCACTGCAGGTCACAGAAGGGAATCACAGCAGATGCATTTACATTACAACCTCTGTCAGGTAATATCTGCAAATTCTAACACTCCAATCCACAATTTTGATCTTACAAATTGATCATTTTTTCCTAGGTCACAAGGCATCAATCATAATGCCATGTGACCCAGGAAATAGCAGGATTATAGTCCTTTAATGTGTTATTAATTCATTAATTCATATTAATTTGTAATGGGAATTACATAAATTAATTAATTTATTAATTCATTACAGTTCCTATAATAATATTTTAAAGAAGTTTTTAGATCAGTCTATATGGTATGAGGCAGTGCCACATAAAAGATACACAAATAAGTTCTCAGCCAACCAGGTTGGGCACCTGAAAATGCCCTCCTCCCAGGCTAACTCACTCTAAAAAGCTTGTGTAGACATACCCTTAGTTCTAACAAGGACAATGAAGTATATTTTTCCAGAGTGTCTTTTCCCAGGTAGGTTTAAGTCACATGTCCCTGCACTGTAACTTCCACAAATCACTGAATGATTTTCCTCCCTTCCCCCCATGAACTTAATGAAGCCTGTGGTCCCTCAGCACCCTCCAATACGTAAATAGAGGCTTCATTCTGTTATACTCACTCCCATTGCAGTCACCATTTTTCTCCCATAAGAATGAAGCTATACAGGGTGCAGACAGAAATGCAGTTTCCCGCTGTAACTAGGAATGCTTTGCAGGATGCATTCTGAGTTATATTGCTTCCCCAGAGCAAACAGAAATTCACTGTTGTTTCCAGGGGGAGGGGAATCTAGCTACTGGCTGCCAGCCTACAGGCTGTTTTCCCTAGCAACAGTTGCTTCTCTCTCCTACTCTGTCCCAGTTTCAGAATGGGGGAGGAGGGAAAGGGAGGAGAAGGAGCTCATTCTAGGGGCTCCCCAGCCAGTGCTGAAGTGGAGCCACCTCAGAGTTATCACCTGAACCACCCTCCAGTGGGGGCTGAAAAAACCCCCAGACCAAACTTCCTGCACTCCCTGTCCCCCCCTCCCATTCTGAAAACAGCAATAGGCTGGGAGGCAGCACAGACAGAAGTTACAGAAGATGCTCTGTTTTGAAATATCTTCATTTGACCCCTCATGCAATAAGGGTTTAGGTTTTTGCCTGGTCAGCCATTTTTAAGCAGTCTGCAGCCATGCACTTGTTTTTTGTCATAGCTATAGACTGCTTTTTGTGCTCAAGCTGAGCAAAAATTGTCACTTCTGCCTGCACCAACAGTGTACTCTTCTACTATAACTTTCAGATAAGTACTTAGGTCCTGTTAATTTTGAAACTATTTTTACAAGGTATAAAACATTCTATTTAAAGTATTATAATTACAGGCACACCGATACATCGGTCCCATATTGGATCAGAACCAATATAAGGAAAATTGACTGTGTTGGCAGTTGGCTTTTTTTGGCTGACGTGGCCAATAACATGGCTGATAAATGTCCCGTGCATGCACACAGCCCAGGTGGGGCAGGCAGAGTGTCACACAGGAACCAGGGGAAGTGCGGAGGGGGAGAGTTTGCAGGTGGCCGGGGCGGGGGGGTTGCAGCCTCCCTACTCCCGGTTGGAGTGCTGGGCTGGTTACAACCTCTGCCTCCATCTCCCACTCCCATGTTATGCTCCACCTGCCACACCAGTCTGACTTTACCAGCCATGCCTGGCACAGCCACAGCACAGCATGCAGGCAGCCAAGAGAACAGCCTGGCAGCATGGAGAGCAGCTGGATGCAGCTGGTAAGTCTCTTGTGTGGAAAGGGGCATGGAGGTGGGCAGATCAAGGCCCCAGTGGTGAGGGAGGGAGTGGAGCTTGGGCTGGGGCTGCCCAGCTGGTGCACAGCATGGGACAGAGGACAGAGCTGAAAGTGGCTTGTTAGCAGGGGCACGAGGGGGCAGCTGCTGCTATTATGCTCACTGCCAGGAGATCATGGGGGCAATGTGCCCCCAGATCTGCATGTGGGGTGAGAGTGGGCTGCTGCTGTCAGTTGGGGCCAAGGTGGCACTGGAATTTGCCCGGTGGAAGGCTCGGCTGGGCTGCTCTCAGGGCAGGTGGCAGCAGCGCTGGGAGGGGACTATGGTGAATTTTGTGGTGGTGGCAGCTCCCCCATAGTCCCCTCCCAGCACCACCACTGCCCATCCGGAGTACAGCCCCAGGCCAACCCCCACCGAGAAGAGGCCAGCACCACCCCAGCCCACAGTGGCAGCCCATCTGCACCCCGCACGCAGATCTGGGGCAAATGCCTCCCATGCCCTCCTGGGGTGCATGCAGAAGCTCCATTCCCTGCTCCACTCTGGCTGTGCAGCACAGAGCCCTCGGTCTGCCCCCACCTCTCCCTTCCCACTTCACCCTTTCCCCCACAGCAGACTTACCAGCTGAATGCGGCTTTTCATGCTGCCTGGATGCATATCAGAATCAGACTGGTATTAGGCAATATGGATTGCTAGAAAATCGGCCATTGGTGTCAGCCATCGGTACTAGCTTACTAGCTATCACTAAAAGTTCTCTATCATTGCACCCCTAGTTATAAGGCAAAAAACTGTTTGGCGATATGGCCTGATGACATATTCCAGCATGCAAGACAGTCATTAAGCAAACTAGTTACTGCCAAGAGAAACAAACAAACAAACAAAAAAACAACTTGAAAGAATACACTAGAGCAATAAACATTTAAATCCTGCACAAGAAATCTGTATGTCCAGCTTTTACTAATAGGTCAAGAGTTGGGAAAAACTGGATATAGCACCTGCCATAACAAGAAACACCAGACTACATTTGGACCACGCACAGAACTATGTATCCATTGGGAGGGTTTTGTTTACTTGCTTGCTTAAGGAAGTCACTGATCATTCAAGGATAGAATTAAAAGGTTTGAGTGTAGTAACTATTTACTTTGTATTTAAAACAACAGTTAATTACAGTGGATTGACCTAGTTGTTAACCCTTTTGACACTTGCAGTTACCACTATACTCATTCTATATAAATTGGACAGTTAAGTAATGCCTGTAGCACAAAAACATGTGACAGAATAGCATAAAACAATGTAGTTATTATCCATAACATTTTTAAAGTATAATAAAATACCATAGTAACACATTTTAATTGTGTAGTACACCTAAAGTTAATGGAACTTATTGAAATGCAAAACCAACTTGTTACTTCACTGTAATTAGTCATCATATAATAAATTACAACTCCATGATCTTTTTACAGTCAGCTTTATTTGAGTTCTAGTATTGGCTCCTCAAAGAGCCAGCATCAAAATATCTAGATATAGAAGATTCTAGGATATCTAAATATGTTTCCCTTACTTCTTTTGATTAATGAGGAGCACTACTCTAGTTACTTGCAAAAGCTCATTGATAGGCTCTGCTAGGAAATTATTATTAGCCAAGTGTGGCACTCTGTCCCAGAAACAAATTATGTTGTACAAAACTTCATAAAGCAGCATTGTGAAGGCAGCAGAAACTATGGTTGAGACAAACTGCTCACAAATGTGTAACAAAGACAGAGAATTCAAAGCTAATATGCCCCATTGCTATACAACAGCACACATTATTGAAGCAACAGTATTCTTCCTTTCTGGCTGATATAGAAACTGTACAGTTACACTGAAATCTGACTAATAACCTTCCAGATTTGATTCACAGAATCTTGGATGCGAGTTGGCAGCTTCTGAAGCTTTCAAATGCAACCATTCCCTTTCATTTTCAGGCTGAATTTTCAGTGGGTCCTAAAAAGCCCAGGGAAAAAAATCAAATTTCTTGGCTTCCAAAAGAGCTTGGAAGAGCTCCAAATTGCACTGAATGCCTGGACAGAAAAAGGAAGTATTATGAAATTAAAATGCAACATTCTTATTGTGTATTTCTACATATCAATCACAGAATGGGCTAGTGAATTTAAATGACTGCCAGACATTTAAAAATGTTAAAGTCAATAGACTGCTTCCTTTAAATTCTGCTGGTACACCATCAGCACCCAAAAAATACTAGCTATCACTATGTATTTCAGTATTTCTCATTTGATTAGCTTTTATCAAGTTAACAATGCAAGCTTATCTCATCAGCATCGATCACAGAAACTCCAGAAACTTGGTTTCACAGAACTGGTCAAGAAATTGACTTTATCAGTGACAAATAAGTCAGATTCTTACAGATATGTGTTACTACTAGCTTTGTGCTTCAACTATAATTTTTCTTCTAATGCCTTTAGCTTGATGCTAAGATATACAGAGATGAAACTAAAATGTGGCCTTCTACCAGGCTTGTCTCTATAGAAGAATAAAATCCAACTGGATCTTCAGAGACCCTTTGAAATGCTAGCAATGTGTAATAAGATGGAACAAATTGTTCAGTGAAATTATTGGGATGGGTTATGATCTAACCATGCCAAGAGCTTTCTTAAGATGAAAACAATTGGAAAAAATAAGCACCTTTCCCATGTCTCTGAATTACACAAGGTCATTACAAAGCCAAAGGAGACCACTGTGAGCAGCTAGGTTGACCACCTCTGTAAAAGAGGATTCTCCCAACTTAATCCCAGAAACTATCAAAAAAGTTCTCACGGGAGGCATGTTTAGTTCAATTTGAGTCTATTGATCAGTTGACTGTACTGGTGGGGCCCAACCTTGTTGGCAGGTGTACCACAGATTAAGTCCCTCACCTTATCCAAGTAATACTCCAATCCCCTTCCCCTGCCCAATCTGCTGTTCTGCTTCTTGCCCTGTTCTCTCTACCCCAACTGCTATTCTTTCACTGTGTTGCTCATCATCACCTCCCTGATCTTCCATGTGCTACATATTGAGGCTGCCTGTGCCACAAGTGCTGCAGGTTGCCCACTCCTGAACTAAATGTGCAGTATCTAGGAAGTTGGATCCATGAATAAGGTGGCTTTTATCATCTCTATTTTTTTTCTATTATTAGGTGTTGGCTTAGATTTAAAGGTCTGTTTTGGGGGAATTGGCTTATAGGTATAGAAATATACATTATAAGGGTTCAAAATGGGCAGCAGGGTTTAACTGATTTCTAAGAAGCTTGCGTCTTTCACACAGTTTCTCACAGGCCTGAAAGCAGCTGCAGGTTCCCACCCCCACTGCTCCCCTACCCAGTGCCCACAGCAAGCAAGATGACAGACAAGTTGAGCAGGTCCCCTGGTGGGTGCAGCAGGGACAGCAGCAGTCCCACCCAGAAGCTAAGCCAGGCCCTTCTGCCCACAAGGGTGAGAGCCAGGCATATGAGGTCGGTGGAGTACTATTAGCTGTTGGGTGCCCATGGGCCAAATGAAATTGCCTGGCAGGCTGGATTGGGTCCACAGACCATATTTTGCCTACCTCTGCTTTAATGGATAGATACATTTGCATATTTAAAATATCTGTAAAATACTTTGAACTGCAATATTATTGCTTACTAGCCAATTGCCCATCAAGAATGACGGGGAGAGGGGGGAATGGAGCTCCATGCCCCGCTTTGTCTAGGACCACTCCCCGCTTTCCTCCTGCTGCTTGGGGTCTAGGCCCACTCCTTCCCACTACACCGCAGCAGCGGGGGGAGGGGAGGAGTGGGCCCAGGCCTGATGTGGGGGAGGACCAGGCCTGAGGGTGCGGAGAAGTCGACCCGCCACAGCAGGGGGTGGGGCAGGGTGGGTGGAGCAACGGGCCTGGGCCAACACAGCAGCAGCAGGGAAATGGGAGGAACAGGCTAATGGCCAATGTGGGGGAGGGGGGTGGAGAAGGAGGCCTGCTACTCCCCTCCCCACACTGCTGCTGCTTTGGGCTGGGCCAGGCCCACTGCTCCCCCTCCACTGCTGCTGCAGGCCACTTTCTGCGCCCCACTTGGGCTCACTCCTCCTCCCCGCCTGCATCAGGCCCAGGTCCACTCCTCCCCTCTCCCCACCACCATCACTGCCACAGCATACCAGTTCCTCCCTGCAATCATATCAGGCCTGTTTCTCCCCCCACTGTTCCTGCGTTAGCCCTGCAGACGGTGATGATGGAAAGAGGGAAGAGTTAGCCAGTGCCAGTGGCCTCTGCCCCGGCCCCTGTGGTGTCCCAACCCTGCTCCTCTTCATGCTGCCACCTCCAAGGAGCAAGGCAGGAAGGCAGGGCTGGCTTTGCCTCCTCCCCCCCACCCCGCTCCTTTATTGCCATCTGCAAGGAGCGGGGGGGTGAGGCCAGTGCTGCTCCACCCCCAGTTCCATCTGCTCCACTGCCACCGCTGCCTCCAGGGAGCAAGGTAGGTGGACAGCTGGCCTTGCCCCGCTGCTCCATCCTGTGTCCCTGCCATCATGGTGGTGCTCCGCCATGCCAGCACCTCCTATACGAATGCTTATTCACACTCTGAGTGGTTGTTTCATTCAGCCAATCAGAGCATGAAGAAAGCATTATGGACAGACAGAGAGACAGATTAAGGCTTTTATAATATTAGAATTTATAGTAACCCTTTCAAAAACAGATAGCCAAATGGGCTTTTTTTTTCATGTCTATAATTAGTCTGAAAAGTAAAATTTTAACTTTTAATTATGTGTCCTGAGCAGCATGACCCAATGGCCAAGACACTAAATTGAGAGTTAGAAAACCTTGGTTTTTTTTCTGACTCAGTCACTAAGCTCAGTAAGCAAGATTTTCCCCTTTTTTGTGCTTCTGCTTCCTCTTCTACTCTTTCTCTCTCAGCCCTTTAAATTGCAAACTATTTGGGAAAGAGACCCAATTTAAATCAGAGCCTCTAGATGTTTCAATACATATAATAATTACTAATCAGAGCTGTGCTGTTAAAAGCTTTTCTCCCCCACTTTCAGATGCTCCAAATATAGCATCCAGGGCTAAGGACAGACATTACAGACAAACTGGTATAAGTGATCCAAACTGGTATAAATGATTAAACCTGTAATACAACAGAAGTTCAGTACACATAAACCAGTTTCAAAATGGCTGGTTTAAGACAGACCTGGATGGATGTAGTATGAGATGGTACAGACAGAAGTGCAGCTCCCGGCTATAACTCGCAATAATTTTTGCAAAGCAGCCTAAGTTGCAACTATTACCCCAAAGCAAACACAAGTTCACTATTGGTTCCAGGGGGAAGGGACTCCAGCTGCTGGCTGGGAGCCTGCAGCCAGGTTCTCATAGCAACAGCCACAGCTCTCTGCAAGCGCTTGCTGTTTTCAGAATGGGAGGGGGAAAGGCAACAGAGAGAGCTCATTCTTGGGGCTCCCCAGCTGGTGCTGAAGGGTGGGGCAGGTGAATTGGAGCCCCCCTGCAGTTTGTGGGGTGCTGCAGTACACCTGCCCCACCCTCCAGCAGGGGCTAAAAAACCCCAGACTGAACTCTCTCTGCTCCCTTTCCCCCTTCCATTCTGAAAACTGCTACAGGCTGGGAGCTCTGCAGACATAGGTTACAAAAGAGGCTACATTTTGAAACTTCTTTATCTCATACTGCATGCAATGAGAGGTCAGTTTTTCAACCAATCAGCTATTTTTAAGCTGTCTGCAGCTGTGCACTTTTACTTGGTCACAGCTATAAACTGGTTTCGGTGGCCAGATTGGGTGAAAATTGTCACTTCTGACTGGTGCCAGACTTAGCTGATTTAGGTTGAACCAGGCTATCAAACTTATGTCCCAGATCCCCTCCTGATACAAGTTAGATCTCCATCCTCCTGCATTCCAGGGTGCATTGGACTCCCCACTAACCTTGCCCCCAGCTAGCCTCCACCCCAGCTTGTCAGCTCCAGCCCAGCGAGGCAGCCCTACCTCTAGCCATCACAGAGCTAAGGCAGCCTTTTCATCCTGCCACCAGCATAATGGGGACAGATAAAGGGAGTACCCCCCTCCAGCCCTGGCTCCCCCCAGCTGGGGTCTGCACAGCAGGGGGGGAAGCCCCCAAGGCAGGGATTTCTCCCTCTTCAAAGTATGGCTCTGCCACCCCAGCCTCACCGCCTTACCACCCCTCCACCTCTCAGCCAAGAGGACCTCCCAAGATGGCAGAAGGGTGAGGGGGAGGAATAGATCTGACCCCAGCCCCCATCTGGGGACTGCACAGCATGTGGGAAGAAAACCCCCAAGGCAGGGGATTTTTCCAGCACAGCACTGCAAATACCTCAGGCTCCCACCTGTCAGCTGCAGGGGGTAGAGTCTGGCCTCCTACTCTGCCCCCTCCAGTTGAAGTCTTCACAGTGGGTGAAGGAGAAGATCCCAAGATGGAGACTCCCCCACCAGCCCAGCAGAGCCACACTGAATGGAGAGAAAGCCCCCATCTCAGGACAAGAAGCAATGGCTTCAAGCTGCGGTAGAACAAATGGAGGTTGGAGATTAGGAGGAACGTTCTGACTATAAAGGTAGGCAAGCATAGGAGCAAGCTGCCTAGAGAAACTGTAATCTCCATCTCTGAGAATTTTCAAGAACAGAGTTGGACAGACACTTGGCTGGGATGGTTTAGTTGGGGATGATCCTGCCTTGAGCAAGATACTAGATTTCTCATGAGATCCCTCCAGCCCTACCATCTTATGATCCTATAAATATGCCCTTAGGTTACAAGAGAACTAGGTGAAAAAATGGAGAAGTTGTAGAAGTGACAGGACATGCCTATCAGTGTGCATTTTGATACCCTCTGCCATGGGCAACTGGTGCCTCCTTAGTCAGGGGAGCACTTTGCCCCTCAGCAGCCATTCAGCAACTGGGGGGGTACCCCCATGGCCGATTGTGTCAACCCAGAAGTGCCTGTGGTGCACTGTTGTCACTTCCGGATCAGTGCAACTGGCTGGGGGGGAACCCTTCCTCCCCAGTCAGCTACAGAGGAACCCCTTTCACAGTCAGCGCTTCTCCTGGCACCCCCACTCCCTGGCTGATGCTCTCAGGGGGCACACAAGCACTCTCAGGGGGTGCATGCACACCCCATATGTGTCACCACTGCCCTCTGCTGCTCACGATGACTCTTTCTGTGGGATTGTTCCAAGCAAATGCAGCATTCTTTGTAGGTGCTAAATAAGTACCATTTACTACACTGACCACACAGGGAGGACAACAGCCATATCCTCGGCATGATTCCTACAGTTTCTCAAAACCTATATCCAGGCCCGATACACTCTCTGCCACCTTTCTCTGTACAGAAACAGCATATCTCATTATGACATCTGGCACCCCATGATAAGAGGGCAGAAAAACGACATTAGCAACTTAAACTCCTTTTTTTCTTATCACACCATAGGAGTTTCAGCACCTCTAGATCATTCAAATCACACCATGCTAATACTTGATATTAGCTGTCACAACCATGTGACAATGTTTGCCCAGGACAGAAGATATAGAGACATGTAGTTATAACTATTTTTTGACATATAGCATAAGCATCCAAAATTCATATTGCTTCCATAGCATAAGAAAGAGAAAAAGAAAATAACGTGATTGGCAGAGCCAGCTTCTTATCAGAATAAAACCATCCTTTATTAAAAGGTTTGCATCAATGCAAACTCTTTGCTTGCCTCAGTGTATCCATGGAAACATTCACCTTTCAGAAATTTTCATATGCGTGTACAAGCTTATTTTTTGTTTAAGTAAAATAAATGTGAATGGAATTGAAAGCTTTAAGCTGAGTCTCATTAATCTGACTACCCTTCAGCTCTAAAAGTATAGGAAGAAACCTTCCTGCCACCCCGCCAAAAAAACCCAAAAAACCCATCCACCCTGTATCTAATCTTCGCACCAAAGCCTTTAAACATGTCCCTCAAATGGCTCCCCTCTCTTACCCTTGTTTCAATGATCCTGTCCCTCACTGTACCTTTCAATTATCATATGCAGAATGTGTGTGTATGAAAAACTTCACAGACACACAAGCACACCACACACGGTTATATAATATACACACACAAGCACAACACACATATACACGAGTGCTGTGTACCTAATCAGAAGTATACAGTTGCATAAAAATGCTACAGGCAATACCAACAGGTTATGTTAATTCTATTCAGGAGAGACCAGCAAATGATATTGCTATGTTTAATACTGAATCTTCTCTCACCCTGACATTTAAAATATTTCTAAACCACAATTTGTGAAAACATAATTATACAAAGCCTTTTAGATTACAGAATGCATCAAAGCCGGAGGGAAGGAGGGGGTATTGATTCTGGCTCTTCCAGATGCTTGTGAAGACCACCGTGTTCCTACTGTACTGTCAAGACGTTCAGCAATGAGCAACTTCCACACCAGCGTCTCAGCTAGGTAACGATCTTTTAAGAACAAAGTCATAGCTCTAAAGCCAAATTCTTCTGGCACATGTGTAAATCCTCTGCCCTGAAAACATGTTTACTGATTGTCTTCTCAAACATGGCTATTTTCTTTACTGAATCACATGCACACCCAGTAAAATCAAAGGGGATTTTTTTTTTTTTGAAATAAGAAAACAGATTTAGGTCTCGAGCTACAGATTTCTGATAAAACACAACAGCTCAGCAAATGCACAGTTGTTCCTGAAGGTTCCTTCTTTATCAGTTTTATGAAGCTCTCTCATATTTCACTGTGGGAAGTACAGCCAGAAAACAACAGATACCTCCTGTGAAACAAAGGATCTATGACAGACCCATGACAGAACATGATGTGACTTCAGTATGGGGCAAGATTTCACCCCTGTCTTCAACAGTCAGATAGAAGTACTTAAAAAATGTCCACCCATTTAAGCAAATCTGAAGTCCTGCTCCTGTTACCTCTTCTCATGAACACTGCCTTCTCCTCGAGCTTTTGCAAGAAAGAAGCACCATTGGACAGAAATGAATTCCATCCTGAAACACAGGACCACAAATCCTCTGCACCACTTTTCATAGGTAAGGATGACAGAATTTGGCCCTCTAAACTGCCTAAAATTCAAAGTAAAACACGTAGATGAAATTATTTCTATTGACTCTTGCACTTAAACTTGACCAGGGGTTTCAGTCCTTTATTTAACACCCTCCCCTCCCCCCACTATGCTGGGGTCACTTCAGTTGAGTCCAAGAAAACTCTTACTCCACACCTCAGCCTTCCAGGAAGAAAGGCATCAAATTCAAATAATAAAAGCTTGACTGTTACCAATATTCATATAAGTGGTAGTGTTTGGAGGGGGTCAGGGAGAGGAACTACAAGGGAAATGAAACTTTTGTTTCAAATAAGGAAAGTAAAAAAAAAATCTTACCTCATAAAGAAGAAAAATAGGTACTAAGTGTTCTGTACATTGTTCCTTTGCAGGTCACCTTGATAGTGAGTTACATACCAGAATTGCACAATTCATCTTTTTGCATTTCTTATATAACAACAGTGAATAACTGTACAGGACCTACAGCTGGAAAGGGAAAGAATTGGGATTTACAAATGAAAAAGTACTAGAGTAAAGTAAGCTCATATTATGACTGTCCCCTTTTGCCTTCCCCAATACAGAAATTTCAAATGAGTGTATTCCCCTAATTTGCTGTAGGGCTGTGTGGTCTCAGATGTTCAGTTGCATTCTAAGGTTCTCAGGATCTGCCTACGCAAGTATGTGATTTCTTTCCCATAATATTGATATTTGAAGTAAATATTCTCTTTTTCTTATAGTTTCTCTTTAATTATACAGATTGTAGACAAAGAAAAACTTGACAATTAATTTGAAGTAGACCAAAAAATAAAAAATTCAGGCATCCTTTCCATGATTTCTGACAGCTTTTTAGCTAGTGTAGAGATAGCTATCAGATGAAGGTACTGAATATTTTATGTTGTTTACTTTAAATATGGTTACTTTAGAGTTCAGGTGTGGGGCTTTTTTTTTTTTAGAATAAAAAAATATCAGCACTATCTTATAAGAAAGTTGAGTGTTATTCTCAAATAATTTATGTGTAGAGCTTCATATCAACTTGATAAAGCTATCTGACACTTGCACAGACCTCAAAGGTTTTTCAATCAGCCCCATATATAAGTGAAATGGGAGTCTTTACCCCATGAACAGTGCGTGCCCCTGGCAGCTGGGAGGGCATGGGTATGCTGGCAGTGGTGGAAGTGTGGCGGCGGAGCCTGGCGACAGTGAGCGGGGAGCTCCCGCAGCCAGTGGCGACACTGTCAGTGGTTGGGGTAGGGGGGGTGGCGAACACCAACCAAGGGTTGGTGACCACCCACAGGTGTGGCCAGCGGCATTGGCGGTGGCCGGTGGGGATTGCTTACCACCCGCAGATGCTGCCAGTGGTGTCAGTGGTGGAGTGATGACTGCCTGCAGACACCACCAACAGTGTTGGTGGCACCTTTTTGCAGGGGGTGAACTGCCATGCTCAGGGAGTGCACGTGCACCCGCGTGCACCCCCTACTCATTGCCCCTGCTTTACCCCACCGCTGTACAATGATTAAACTGTTTTGTCAACCCGTGGCATTGAGCTAAAGTATTTAAAGTGCTGGGCCAATACAACTTTAAATTTGCATGGTGGCACTATGTCTCAGGTGACAGTGGTGGCATGACCAACATTCAGTGAATTCAGTTGACTGGCTGAATCACCAATTTCATTTGCAGGTAGTATTGACAAGGAGCACAATGTGAATGCTAATCCATTGCTTCCTATCTACTCCTTTGTGAGGATGGAATTTCAAGAGTATTAGAAAAAAATCCATAGCAATCTGTATTTGCCATTGTACACACATCTCTCCAACCCATCTAAAGTTTGCTTACCTGTGGGTGCATCTACTCAAGATGTTTACTGCACAGTTAACTAATTGGCTGTGCAGTAAGTGTCTCAACACGTACATGTGTGCCTTGATTAGGCTGGAGTAAACTAATTTACTCAACGATAATGCCGATCAGTGTGCATTTTGAGACGCTCTGCCATGGGCAACTGACGGGGGGGGGGCACTTGCCCTCCCCAGGGGCCAGTCAGCAACGACGGTGGGTCTCCCCATGGATGATTGTGCTGACTAGTAAATGCAAGTACTATCCTTCTGCAGAATAAAAAACTCCACAGAGGTGCATGTGTAGATGTTGCCCAGCTAGCTGGAGCACAAGGGTGCTTCAGCGTGGGGGATGCTGGCTAGCTGGCATGCCGGCTAGCCCTGTACTGACGTTCCCTCATACCCCAGCCAACTCCTCAACAGTATGTTAAGCCAGGAGAAGCAGCCCTTGGCTGATAGGCTGATCCCTGGGACCTCCTGCCAGCCAGGGCTGCTCTGACCCAGCTCCACGTGCTGCACATGAATAAACTGTGGAGCTTATTGCTCTGGAGTTAATTGCTCCCAGGCACATGTTCAAACAGCACACCTAGGAACAATAAACTCCTAAGCTACAAGTTCTGCAGTTTATTCACGCACAGTAATAGCACGTGTATACATGCCCAGCGAGACAGTCCCCGGGATCCACATGCCATGCCAAGACTAGATAGAAACACATTAGTGACCATCCTTCTTATCATCAATCAAACCAGCCCACTTTTAGTTTCAACCACCCATGCTGTCAGTGGTCCCTGCTGAACCGGTTCTTGATTAACTGAATGCTGATCTTGGCCTGTCTTAAAAGATAGAGCTAATGTGAGAAGCTGTAGAGTCACTGCACTATACATACAGAAAATGATGCACATTGTTGATAAGTGCTCTCTATCAACACTTCATGACATTTAGAGGATGTAGATTAAACATGCAATCACTAGATTCTACACCCATGATTTGAAGATTTATAATTTCTAAAAATCCATTAAAGTCAGTAGAAGACAGCTACTGACTTCAATGGGTTATGGATGAAATACAACAGCTTTGCAATACTAAATCATTTTAATGCTCATTTTCATATTCTAGGACAAAATTTATGTCAAAGCCATTTTAAGTAGAAAAAAACTGACTCACAGAGCAAAACTCTAGCAATCCAGTTGTCAAGTAACAATTTCCTGATTTACAGTTTACTACACAGGTAATCCACTTTCTGCTTTCTGCTCTGACAATGATAAATTGGAGAAATCAGACTATAATCAACTGGTGTCACTTTATGTGTAAGTGCTAATTTTAAAGAAGGAAATGAAGGACCAGTGTAAAAGCTGTGTGTAAGAATAGTGCATATGGTGCATTTTCCTCCTGTATAATTTACATTTTTTTTCTTTAAGGGGGAAAAATACCTGTCCTGGCCCCAACATGGAAAACAGTTCTCCAGTATCAAAGAGGTATCAAAATGTGTCTTACTGGAAAAAAACCAGTGGTTTGATAAGCTGTAAATTACTAAATGAATGTCCAATCAACATGTTAGAGAACCCTATTCTGCAGAAAGTATCAAGCTTCTTACATGTTCGCCCTTATTAAATGAGTAGGGAAAATGCCAGAAATAAGTATTCATAAACATTCATACAAATAAAGAGGGTGCTGGAGATTGCTTTTACTAACTCTTTGTGAATACTAGTAAAAGAAATACTGTATTTACAAAAGCATTTATATATGGGGAAAGTGGTACGTACGCTTACACTCCATATTCACACACAAATGCTAGCTGAAATCCAGGACAATTACATAAACAGGACCTGAAACATGTGACATGAGTACCATGTGACAGAGGTGATAAATGATAACGACTAAAATGGGTAAAATCTACTCCATGTGCAGAAAGCAACCACAAGGCATATGAAGCACATAAGCAAAACTTTGACTTAATGTAAATAAAATGCCCCATCTCAATCTAATGTGAAAATGCTTTGCTTGTTCTCTCTGTCCATATGTAGGCTGTTCACTTTTTATTGATGTTTAAAAATCTTTATGAAAAATGATTTGTGAAATGAGTTATATAGGGATGAACATGAGTCATTCATTACCCACTTTTCCTTGAAAATTTATAAATAAAATAAAAAATGCAAACATGATATAATATGGTTAATAAATGCATTTAGACCAATTACTAAAGCTTCTGGAAAATAGTGTGAAAACTATCTTGCTAATAACCTTTCATTTTTTCATTTGACTGTTTACAACACTTGTGTAGTTACTTTCATCTACATTCAAGCACTCTGGTTTATTTGTTATAAGTATTTATGCAAAATTTAAATGGTTAAACCACGTTTCCAATATATACAATGTTCATTTAGTTACATAAATCATACAAACTGTTCCAAAACTTGACTTCTGCAATTCAGAATCATGTCTCTCACAGAGTGAGTATATTCATATATATACATCAAATATTCTCAATGTACAGTTTGCAAAACCTTTCTAATTACAATTGTGACGGGCTAGCTGGTAGTAATTTGGCCCAGGGGGTTTGAAAGGGTAAAAAAAATGATTACCTTTCCTCACCAATCAGGCCCCAGAGACTCACTCTCTGGGTCCCCTGATTGGCCCCTCAGGTCACCCGGAAGGGGATCAAAGGGGCAGCGCAGCTCATTCAAGGGAGACCTGCAAGGGACAACGAGGAAGGAGTTTCAAAGAGCTGGGCCAGCAGGGTGGGAGCAGTTGCCCCAGAAGAGTCTAAAGGAGCAGGACCTGTAGGTATCGCAGCACGGACAGCAGGAGCGGCTCCCTGCTGGGATCTAGGATCCCCAGCAAAAGGTTGCAGCCAGCAGGAGAGGTCCCCCACCTGGCTCCAGCAGAAAGCTGTGCAGTGACCTGAGAGGCTCCCAACTCCGCTTCCAGTTTCTCTAGCAAGAGACAGAGCAGTGCGACATGAGGCAGGGGCTTCCAGAAGGTCAGAAGCCCCAGCAAGCTGGAACAGGCCCAGTAGTAGTGGCTACATGGTAGAGTTTCTGCCTACCATGTGGGAGGCTTGAGTTTGAAGTCCTGACTGGGTCAAGTAGGGGTGAGTGAAGCAAAAGGGGAGAAACTCTTGTTGGAGTGGAGGGGGCCACTGTGTTTTCCCTCTCCAGGTAACTGTGGCCTGTATTACTTGTTATTTGGTGTTTTGTATTTTGTACACTTTATATTTTGTCAATCAGTATTGTTTATTGTGTTGTTTGCATTTTATATTTTGTTAAACCTGTCTTTGGTTAACCAGATGACTATGTCTATGAATGTGAATGCCTAACCTTTATTGAATCCCTGTCCCCTTGGGGTATTGTAGGGTCCCCTATAATCCCTGGTTTATATATGTTATGTTCCCACTGCTGTTCCCCTCAACCATACACCTTTTAATAAGTCCCCATTGGTGATCTGGCTCAGCTCTATAGGGAAGGAGGGTCCCTACACCTCCCACAACACTCATGAACCTGCTCCGATCCCTTCAGTTGGAGAGAGGGCACTTCTTGAAGTACCACTCGCATTACATAATTATTCAGTATTCTTCTATCCATGTGAATGGTTTGCGGCATGCTCAGAGCAGAAAAAAGGCAGAATTCAATTAAAATAGTGGTTACAAATGTTTTGCTCATTTTTACTAGTTACTAAAACATGTCATCACTGCTTTAACATACACTGAAGTTATATAAATAGTCAATGAGGAAGAGGGGATATATAGCTGTGCCACTAATTTTCTTCCCTGTTTAAATTTTTCTGAAACAATTAATCAAACATAGATGTTTGCCTTGCTGTGGAAAGTGAAGTTTCATTCATATTCTTTTGTAAACACATTAACAATGTGTTGCCAGTGCACTTTTGTCCCATAAAATCACCTTAACACCACCTCTCGAAAAACAGCTTGAACTTTCAGAGCTTTCAGTCACATGGAGATTTGCAATGCTTCCAAGACAAAAATATCACTTTTTCGGGGGGGCGGGGAAATTAAACACAGAGCTTTACATTGTGTTACAGAGAGCCCTAGGGCCCCTACAAGATACAAGCTAATACTTTAAATAACTCTTTTTCAATGGAAAGAAACAGACCCCATTAGGAGAACATCATCAGTGTTATCTATAATTTCTGTACAGAAATGGGGTGCTATCCTGTCAAGTGTTATGCTCAATGAAGCAGCTTGAAGCTCAATCTATTTTTACTGTTCTATCAGTGGGAACAGATTTTATCCACTATCCTTACTGGTATGACACTGGCAGCAGATTTTAAAAGCTGGCCAAAACCCAAAATTTTGATTTTCTGGATTTTATTCTTCTTGTTATTTTAAGTATGAATAGGACCAAACCAAATAGCTTCAAAATTACTTCATAAAATGGGAATTGTAAGAAAAATTATTTTCATGATCTCTGTGGAGAGAATGCTGTCCAGATGTTGAAACTGCTTGGATAAATTGACATTCTTTTGAGTTGCACCATTGTTAATAGCACAACTATAATATTTATTCAAATCCAAGATGAGGTTCCTCCCCAGTCAGCACGGGGGGTGGTGCACAAGGGACACCCATAGTGTGTGGCTTGGGCAAGGAAGTACAAAGGAGACTGCTCTGGCTTCCCCTCTCCTGCCACTATCTGTCTCTGCCCATGACTCCCTGCCAGGGCTATTTGTGCCCCTACTCCCTGCCGCTTAATGCCCAACTCTGACTCCAGCCCCTCTAGCTCCAACCCATCTGGGCCCAAAACTGCTGTTACTGCTTCTCTCTGGCTGGGCCAGGGCCAAAGTCAGGGCTACTGCTGACTGCCCTGGAGCCAAAGCTTTTGCCAAAAAGGGAAGTGGGGTGAGGATGCAGGGGTAGCAGGGGGATGCACGCAGCTGGGGAACAGATATAGGCATTAGGGAGGAAAGGATGGGGGAGGCAGGTGGCAGTGGGGAGTAGGCACCAGGGACAGAGAGGGCAGACCCAGGCAGGGGGAGGCAGGGGACAGATGGCTGGAGAGGTAGGGTCTGGCCCTTTGCCCCCTCACCACTTGTTTGAGGGAACAAATTTAAGCTGACCTTCCAATAATTAGACTATACATGGAAAATGATTAAAAAAAACTTATGATTTTCCATGTATAGAAGTAATTATTGGAGGGAGTTGTCTTAAATTTGAAGTCATCTTCAATTTAATTGAGTATCTTCCTAGGTTCCTAGCATATGTAGCTCTTATTAGAGGTGAAGTTCCCAAGGCTTTCCAAATACTGAGTCAGCAACTTTGGTATGGTTGGCTGCTTGTAAATTTAGACATTTCATAGAGTATCCACTCCAGTCCATAGACAAGCTGGCAGATATATCGGCAGGATTCCAGAGGTCTGTTTTGAATTTTCATGGAATTCATCAATCCATCAGGTTCAATTGATCAGAATTCTCTTGTTTCACTGGAAATTTTTCCAATCACTCTAATCATCTGAATGATTTGTTTCTGTATGGACTGGTGCTGCTGTTAGTGATTTGTTGGTTACCTCCTTTGCTGAACAAACACTAACAGGAAGAATAGACTCAGTAGAGCAAGTGTGTGTGGGATGGGGAAAATGAGCTTGCTATACTGCAGCTGGAATGCCCTAGACAAGTGGGAACATAATTGAGGCATCAGAACAAGAGAGAAGACAAGGGAAGGAACAGTCCAAGGTGAGAAATTTAAGGAATTTGTAAAGTTTCCTTTTCTATCCCTCCTTAACTTCTTCCTTTCTTTTTTCCTTTATTAGAAGTTGCTTATCTGTTATTTTCCCCTTGAAATACCATTGTTCCAACAGAAAAAGAAAGAACCCTAAATACACTTTAATTAATGCACCAAAATAGCTCTTCTATACCTCTTTTGATATCCTAGACTCTGCCAGGAATGACATGTTGTCCCAGTTTTCTGAATTCATCTCTTAACAGGCAGTAGACTCCTATCAAAATTCCAACAGAATAGAAATTTGGTCCACAAGAGAAAATGACCTAAAAGAAGAATTGTAATAACACTAAAATAGATTCTTTTTACCTGGATGAATTATGAAGAAGAGTCTGTTTCTACTGGACTTAAGTAGGATAAGTCTGGATCCTCAGAACCAAATGAGGAGGCTGCAATTAATTCTGCTATTTACCAGCCACTGATTTAAGTTAAATCAACCTAAGTCTAGTATCAATTAGTGTCCAAACAAGGCCAGGTTTTAAAAGGCTTTTAGGCACCTGTAGTTGCAGAAAAATGTCTAGCAAGATTCATATATATATATATGCACACATCCATCTCCTATTGAAATCATGGCCTGCATTTCTGTGTCTTTGCAATGATGATTGATTTACACTCCCAACACTGAGAATGTAACACTGCAGTAAAAAATTGCCACATTTCCTAAATCTCACAGATTATTCATGGGTCCCACGTACCTTACAGCTACTTAGAGCTGACCATCGGGACCCAGAAAACCTTGGAACAAAGGAATTCTCATTTTGGAGAGGGCCTAGTCTGCTTCAGTAAGTCATAAATGTTTGATTTTTTTTGAAGATTCAGGATTCATATACCTAAAACTGAGAAGCCAAAAATAAGAAGTCACTCCTAGAATCTGGGCTTTTCCACCTTGTTTTGCACATGGTTAGAAGGGAAAGGATAATCTTCACATAACTGAATGAGGAATTTAATAAGTTTTGACAAGTTTTCTGTAATTGCAAAAACTCACCAGGATATATATCACCAAGTAAATGAAGGTACTGAAAGTTCTGAAGCAAATGAACTCTAGTATTTCCTCTTGAAACACCACATTTTAATGTTGGCAACAATATGTGGGTACCCTCCTGGCCAGTGACCACTCTGTTACAATTCCTTCCCTTGGGTTCCAGCTGACAAGACATGAATCTGTTACAGCAAAAGCAGGCTGACTCACCAGTTCGCACTGTAACACTTCATGTCCCGGGGTCAAACCCAAGTGTGCTGATCAAGAAGGCAGTTGCCACACAATGGGCTTAGCATAACCAGCTAGACAGATCCTTCCTACAGCTAGGTGAAAAACTTTCTTCTCATTTTTAAAGTAATGTGTGTATTCAGTTTCAGGTGCTGCTAAAAATGTAATTATTTCACTAATCTTCACCATGTTCCTGAGGCCAACTCTATTTTTAGTGCTGCAGTCACAATAGAATCACCTGCTCTTGAGGCGAAGGATGAGCTGAAAAAAAAAATTGCAAGGCCCATCAAAAACGTCGAAACAAGTTCTGTACGCAGCATGTATTTTAGTGCATTTGTCAATTTGCTGAAAGCCTTGAATATATTGAAGCACTGCTAAAATGAATGCCCCAAGGATGGCCAACAGTTATATGTTACTAAAAAGTTTTATGCCATATTTATGCACATGACAGGTTGCCAGTAGCATTATACCACAAGCATGTATCATCCTTTCAAAGCATTTCCTAGCAAATCCATGTTAATTAAAATTCTAACTAAATACTTGATTAGTATTGAGCAGTACTTGGAAGTCATGAAAAGGTACCTTGGGGGCCTGGGTGTTCCATTTAAACAACTCCAATAATTTTTTGAGGAGCAGGTCCTAATTGAGGGATTCCATGATCAGACATGAAATGATTAACTCTGGATACTTTGTGATTGCCCTCAGATATTTCTTAACAAGATTCCCCACTCTGAGCTACCAAAAAAGCAGAACTGAAATAATTAAAGAGACACTGAACTGGTATATAATAGAATTTGGGAAATGTTCTGGGTATACTGTCTGTCCCCTCACATCTCTGACTGCCAGATAAGGTTTCTCATCAAAACCATAATACAATCAAAACATGATAACAATTACTCCTCATTTCACCAATGTATATTTGAGGAGGTAAGAAATATGGCTGTGTGAAGCTTCAGTCCCTGATTCGATTTGGTGGAGATTTGGCCTGATTAAGTGGCCAAATCTCCAAATCTGAATCAAATCAGGAGGACCCTTTAATCTCTCTGAATTGAATCGGAATCTTCCCAATCGATTCAGAGAGATCTGGTGATTCAGACATAGACACAGGTTTAAATGTTTTTTCTACATACCTCTAGGTAGCAGGTGGCTCATTAATGCTGTGATGCTGGGGCAGATGGAGCATCCCACAGGAGCATGAGGGGCTCCCCAGCGCGCTCGGCAGCAGACCTGGAAGTGGACCAGAAGCACTTCTAGTCCACTTCCAGGTCTGCTGGAGAGCACACAGGGGCTTCCTGCCCCTGCCCCCATGCCTGCTCCCAGGCTCAGCAACTGGTGCCTCCTGGGTCAGGGGGGCACCTGGGGTCCCCCTGCAGCTGATCGCTGAGCCGGAGCGGGACTTCTGGTCCACTTCCAGGTTTGCTGATGAGCACATGGTGGGGTCCACCAAGCTTCTGTGGGATGGATGCTCCATCCGCCCCAGCTTTGCAGTGTTCACGGTCCATGCCTGGTACCTTGAGGAACTTTAAAAAACATTTAAAGCTGGGTCTATGGCTGAATCATCAAATCTTTCCAAATCAGCATCAAATTTGCAGTTTGGATTTAGCTGAATCAAATCGGGGACAGTGATCTGAATCAACAAATGAAATCTCTGTCCCTGATTTGGGCTGAATTTGAATCGAACAGGGCCCATTTCACACACCCCTAGTAAGAAACAAGGACTGATTTGAAAAGAGAATGAAAGGCTGATCCACTGAAGGTCTAACAGACAAACAGAACTGTGCTTCTGAATTTAGAGGGGTTTTTCATCACAGCTTGAATCCCTGGCAAGAAACAGCCTGCTAACAGTAAGGCTGAGTAGGCGTTTGAACATTCGCTCTGTGTAACCTTCTTAATAATGTAATCTGTCAGAAAATAGCTACAGCAATTACAATATCCCTATTCGCATTTAATTAATATTAGAAAACCCACCTAAGACAGCTCGTGAATAGTTCAGTATTCACAGATGTTAAATATATAAGATAAAAATTAAAGAAGATAAAAGATAGAAAGATATAAGATAAAAAAGACAAGCCTTTGATACCCTATAAATGTTTTACAGGCAAACCCTGCTTAACACTGTTTTGCTTAGCGCTATTTTGCTATAACGCCATTTTAAATTGATACCTGATTTCACTTAGTGCTCAGCGTGTTTCATTATAACCCTCATGGTCACCATCTTGGGTCATTAAAAACAATTGCAGTCACCATCTTCAGTCATCAAATACTTTCGGTTTCGCTTAATGCTTGTTTTGCCTAACGCTCAGTTTTTCAGGAACCAATTAAGAGTGCTAAGTGGAGGTTACCTGTACTTGTTTAAGAAAGTCAGCTGTTTAACAGAACTATCACCAGTTGCCTTTCACCTGGACCCTAACTGTATTCAAGTAAAGTTACTTCATACTTAGGGATCGCAAACTCAAGGTTTGTATTTTATGATAAGGCCATATACACAAGGTATAATCCAGGCACATTAGCTGTTCAGTGGAGGATGAAGAGAAAAACGCCTCACTCAGCAGCAATTTATGATAGGGTCAATCTGAAGGGTAAAGTCACCAGAAGGAAATAACTGGCACAACAACTATTTGCTCCAATGGGATAGTTGGGATAGGGAAGAAGAAATAGCTTTGTCTATCAGGTTGACTGGGAGAGCTTGAGAGCCCATTTTCCACATCAAACAAGAAATCCGTTTGTACTTGTGGTGGTGGTGCAATTAAAGTTGAAAGGGCTAGGGATGTCCCTTTTACAGATCCAGTTTCACACAGCCGATTGGTATTAGTTCTGGTTACTACAAGCTTAGACATGACACCAACCAATTCGTGACCTACAGACTTCTTTTCCCAGTATTGGTCCTTACCCATAAACTCACCTTCCTACTCAGTTTGTATGAAAATAGCACATCTTAAACTAAAAAAATCTTCACAGAAAGGAAGTGAAAGAGATCTTTCTCTTATTTTAAACTGCCAGCTTTGTTAATCAAGCAACCTACACCAAAAACAAATAAAATCCCCACAAAACCCTGAAAATAGGGAAAATTGCAAAGAGGAAATAATATTGGTCTTCCACAAATCACTCAGGGGAAGCAGAGGTCCCTAGAGTTCCTGCCTACAAGACACTTGTAACCTGAGATGGTCACATGCTAGTGAATAAGTTGCATCCTTTTTACAGAACAAATAAAAACGAACTAGCAAAACAAACTTCTTCCTTTCTATCAAACTGCCCAGTCATCACAGAGCAATCTATCTGTAGGAAGTTAAACTACAATTTATTAACCACTAAAGGAGGTGCTACAGGCAAACAAGCTGTGCATATGAAGTGTAGCATGCACATTTTATATTTCATTTCTTTTGGTGTATGTCTTCCTTTACTGAGCAATTTCCTTTACTTTGCCAATGACCAAATGTTTACTATTGAGTAGTCCAGAACTCCTTGCCCAATAGATGCTTGTATGCCTACATTTTATAAGTCATCCTGCATCACTACAAGGCATTTGTAATCTTAGGGCACATACACACATTCAGAGGACCTGATTTATGATCAGAAAGCTTACTTTAAGCTATGTGATTGTAAATCAGGTCCCTACTTTTGCATCTGCTTGCCACTGTCAGAAGCCATACTGGGATTGCAATCTAGGTTTGTGTAGGGAAAGAGGTGGGTGGGATGGCGGTGGACCTCAGGAGTGTTTGGCAGGTCTGGGCAGGGAAAGGGAAACAGATGGCTAAAAAATAGCCCTGTCAGGGATGGGGGGGGTGGACAGAAATGGGTTAAGAAAAGAACAGTCCTGGGACTGGGGTGAGCAGCTGGGCTTTCCAAGCACTGGGGCTGTTCTAAATAGATATACAGGTTCAGTTAGATTGAGCATGGCTTAGCCCAATTTACATATTGCATCTCCTTAGGTGAGCTAAGTTAGATCAGGCTGGCCAGTTTTTGCCCAATGTAAACTCCCTGAACTTACGTACATTTCAGCACTTAGACTGACTTAGGTCTAGTTAGGTTGATCCAAGTGTAACACCTGCACAACAGACCCTTAGAATGTTTTGCACCTTGTGAATGAGTGACAGTCATTTTATAGAATACATTATAAATTTATGGGCCAGCAAAACAAACTTTTTTTCCCATTTAAGAAACTGTTCATCTCAGTGCAGTATTTGGCTGGGATGATATGGTGGGGGGATAGTCCTGCTTTGATGACCTCCTGAGGTTCCTTCCATCCCTAATTTTCTATGATTCTGTGATCTCTGGAGGAAGATAAAACATAGTTTTGTAACCACTAAAGAAATTGTTACAAACACTCAAGTTATGCACTTGAAATGTAAAGTATCTCTCTCTCCAGACTCCATCCAAATTGTACTCCCTCCTGTACTGAGTTCACCCCTGGCCAATGCCGCATGTTTAATTTTCCAGTTCTTCAACAGCAGCAGCAAGCAGTATCTCTCTGAATGAGAACAGATTTTTTTACAAGTCAAAACTACCAAAGGGCTTGACTTCCCACCCCAACCCCCTTTTATTCCTAAATTCCAGAATTCGGTAATGCATCATAATTACAATCAAAGCAGTGGGCAGGGAAATAAATGATCTCTCTTTTTCATAGTCCTGTTCCATGAGATCATGATCAAATAGACAAAGGAGGCTTGTTGGCACAAAAGCACCACTGTATCAATCTACAGTTAAACTCATCAACTGAAAGACCCCATATATGAATTGTGCAAAAGTAAGGCATAGAATTGTGTCTGTGCTTTGTGCTCTGGGCCCCACACACATTACAGATTAGTTCAAAACAGATATATATCTGTTCAGAACCAAACACATTTGATAAATTTATTTTTTAAATTATGTGATTTTCACATATAAGTTGCTTGATAAAATTTAGTTCAAAGTTGACAGGCCCTGGTTCAGCAAACCATTTAAACATGTTTGAGTCAGATTGACTTCAAGGAGATTTAAGCATGAGTTTACATGCTTTACTACAATCAGGCCTATTTACCTTTCATGGAGAGGAATCTTTCTCCACATAAACAGATAGAGGTAGCACTGTCAAGTAGTTTGAAATAAAATATTTTTTGAAAAACCTTTATAATTTATAAACATTATGGAGCCGGTCCTCCAGTAATCCATTCCTAAGCAAGGAGGAAGAGAAGAAGGTAATTAGGAACAGTCAGCATGGATTCACCAAGGGCAAGTCTTGCCTGACCAACTTGCTTGCCTTCTGTAATGAGATAACTGGCTCTGTGGATGCAGGGAAAGCAGTGGACATGATATCCATTAACTTTAGCCAGGCTTTTGATATGGTCTCCTACAGCATGCTTGCAAGCAAGCTGAGGAAGTATGGGTTGGATGAATGGCCTGTAAGGTGGACAGAAAGCTGGCTGGACTCTTGGGTTCAATGAGTAGTGACCAATGACTCAAGGTCTAGTTGGCAGCCAGTATCAAATGGTGTGTCCCAGGGGTCAGTCCTGGGGCTGGTTTTATTCAGTATCTTCATTAACAACCAAGAAGATGGGATGGATTGTGCCCTAAGCAAGTTCACAGATGACACCAAGCTTGGGGGAGTAATAGATATGCTGGAGGGTAGGGCTAGGATTCAGAAGGACCTAGACTAATTGGAGGATTGGGCCACAAGAAATCTCATGAGGCTCAATAAGGGCAAGTGCAAAATCCTGCACTTAGGACAGAACAATCCCACATACCACAACAGGCTGGGCACTGGCTGGCTAAGCAGCAGCTCTGCAGAAAAGGACCTGGGGGTTACAGTGGACAATAAGCTGGATATGAGTCAACAGAGTGCCCTTGTTGCCAAGAAGACTAATGGCACACTGAGCTGCATCAATAGGAGTGTTGCCAGCGGATCAAGAAAGTAATTATTACCCTGTGTTCAGCACTGGTTAGGCCACATCTGAAGAACTGTGTCCAGTTTTGCCCC
>NW_017728910.1:2627856-2640516 GCF_001723895.1 Crocodylus porosus | reverse complement strand
AGAAAGGATGTGGGTGCTGGAGAGAGTCCAGCAGAAGGCAACAAAAGTGGTTAGGGGACTGGGGCACATGTCTTCTCAGGAAAGGCTGAGGGAACTGGCCTTGTTTAGTCTGCAGAAAGGAAGACGGGGATTTGATAGCAGCCTTCAACTACCTGAAGGGTGGTTCCAAAGAAGATGGAGCTAGACTGTTCTCAGTGGTGAAAAATGACAAAACAAGCAACAATGGCTTCAAGTTGCAGCAAGGGAGGTTTAGGTTGGATATTAGGAAAAAACTATCACTAGGAGGGTGGTAAAGCACTGGAACAATTTACCTAGAGAGGTTATGGAATCTCTGTCATTGGAGGTTTTTAAGACCCAGCTCAACAAAGCCCTGACTGGGTTGATCTAGTTGGGGTTGGTCCTTCTTTGAGCAGGGGATTGGACTAGATCACCTCCTGAGGTCCCTGCCAACCCTGATTTTCTATTATTCTATAATAGACCTGTTTTCATGATTTTTCAATAATTATAAATGGGGAGAGGGTGGTGTGGTTTGTTTTGACTAGCTCCTGCAGCATTTCTGCCCCAGATACTGCAAGAGTGTGCAAGAGCCAGGGAATGCAATTGTCAAGATTTTCATTCTTTCTGAGGACTCTCTTTGGCCTTTTCCTCATTTCAGTGTCCTATTAAAGGAAAAGGTAAGTACAAAGTAGCACAAATAGTGAAAAGTAAGCCAATTCCTTTCTGCCAGCTGGCAAGTACCAAAGAGTACAGGTAAATCTTTACAGTCCATTGTATATGCGAGACCTCCTTTTATTTGCTGATCACAGACATTTTAGTGGATGGGGTTTTGTTCATCCCTTACTGATACATAGGTAGCCACCGCTGCACTTTTGTAAACACATTCACACCAAAGTATACTTTTCTACATAAAAACTATGGCTCTCCTCCAGGAGTAAAAAAATAGTACCCGTCACATAGCCCAAATTACCCATAGGAAGCAGACATCATATGATTATTGAAGCAGATTATTGAACTAAACACCATCTGATCATCCATTCACTGAAACAGGATTGCATTAAACAGCTGCAAAGAGATAGGTGGAAGTTACAATGTGGTTGAAGACAGTTCAAGAGTAAATTGAATTACTTGTAATTAGCAATCAGTTCCGATTTTATTTTATTATGTTATAGTCAAACTTCACCTGCAGAGATTCAGAAGGAAGACTGTGCTCACTTCAATCTCACTTAAACTCAAGGTTTACTTCAGCTTTGCACTGGCACTGTGCTCGAGTCATTTCCACGGTAAGGTGGGGTAAGATCCTCTAGCAGGGTAAGTCACAGCTCCACCAACTTTAGTTGACATCCCCTGATAACTTGACTCATGGTACTCAAGCTGACTGTGCCCTTTCACTTGGTTTTTCCCTCTGTTCTATATATAAGCATAACAAGTCTCATCACCACTTTGTAGTCATGTACAAATAATGGAAGAGAAGCTTCCATTACAACTACTTTGCTTAGATATCAGCCTTGAACAGTCTCACCTTAAAAATATAATGATGGAGCATGCTTATGTGAAGTCTCCCACTTTTTTTAGATTGTGTTCAAGGCCCAACACATACTGCTTCAAAAGTTAAGTGTATTCCATTAAAATCCATCCATGTTAGTCTTGTGTGGTAAAATACAAGCTGAACTCTTATATTGTTTCCATCAGTGCACATCCCTCACCCAGCACATATACTCAGTTGTTCATTGCCTGCAAGAAAGATTGTAATATTTAGTTCAACACATCTATATTTAAAATACAGTCTTGCCAACCTCTTAGCTACCAAAGGTACAATACAGAATCAAGCAAAGTTATGGGCCAAGGAGGTCAAACTCATCCAGGCACACAAACTAGATAACTGGTGTGAGGCTCATCCATGGGCCAGATCAGCCCACAGACCCCCTTCCTCAGCATACTTGATCCAGTGGCTATTCTAGCTCATTTGGGACCTGCACTGCATGGACTGGCTGGAGTATGGGCCATGTGTGGCACGTGTCCAGGAGGGGTAGTCACAGCCACTTCAGCCAAACTATGCTGACCACTTCAGGATCCACACCACATGCAGCATGGGTCCCAGACTAGCTGGAGCAGCCACCAGATCAAGTATGCTGCAGGAAAGGGAGTGGGAGGGGGAAGGAGCACTTGTTGTCTTGATTCAGCCCACAGATTGACCTCCTACCATGGGCATGCATTGTGCTCCATGTGGGTCTGATCAGACCCAAGGACAGCACCAGGGGCCAGATCTAGCCCATAGGCTGTATGTTTGACACCCCTGGTATAGGTTTATTCAAGAAGTTTGGCAGAGTGGCTCAGAAACTTGTACTTTCAAAATTATGCCTATTCCAAAGTAGCAGGGAACAGGGGGGAAAAATGCACAGCTAGAACCATTGTGCCTTTTGAAGATTATAACGACTTGATACCTGTTGCAAGAATTCCCCTACAGATTTCAGAAAGCAGATTTAGCATTCCCTTTATACATCTCTGTCATGAGCCTTGAGAAATGCCACATTCCTATGGCACTGGTGCAGCCACTAGCTGGTAGCACTTATCCTCACTGTGTGCTTACAGTAACTTGTAGCCAAATGCACCACTATGTGCCATTATGATACTGCATCCAATTCTGGACTCCACAATTCAAGAAGGATGTCAAAAAGCTTGAGAGAGTCCAGAGGAGAGCCACGTGTATGATCATAGGGCAAGAGAATATGGCTTATGATGAAAAGCTGAGAGCCATGGGACTCTTCATCCTGGAAAAGTGCAGGCTCAGGGGTGACTTGATGGCATCCTATAAGTTCATAAGGGGTGTGCATCAGGATCTGGGAGAACGTCTGTTCACCAGAGTGCCCTAAGGGACAACAAGGACCAATAGTCATAAACTCCTCCACGACCATTTTAGGCTGGACATAAGGAAAAACTTCTTTACTGTCTAATCTCCCAAGGCCTGGAACAGACTCTCTCCAGAAGTGGTGCAGGCACCTACTCTGGACTCATTCAAGAAATGATTGGATGCTTATTTTGCTGGGATTCTTTGACCCTAACTGACTTCCTGCCCTTGAGGCAGGGGACTGGACTAGATAATCTTCAAGGTCCCTTCCAACCCTAATGTCTATGAAAAATATGACTTTTTTTTAAAATAGATTTTCTGTATTGAATTAATTCTGTTTTCAGTGAGATTGAACTCCTAATGCTCACAGGTCTTTTCCTCAAGCACAGTACTAGTGGTTGTGGTTAATGATAAACTGCATAGTAGTGTGAGCCCCTGTAGTTGGTTTTCCCCACAATCTTCAAATACAGAGTTTGGTTTTAGAGCTTTGTCCAGCTGTACAAGTCCTTGTCCCTTTTGGGGAAGCTTAGTGAGAAAGTGCTTCCATAGGTACTTCAGGGAGTTACAGAGCCCATGAGACAGGGGAAGTACTAGTAACCTGCTTCTCCCACTGACCTAGCAGAAATAAGGTTTGCTTCTTTTCAGTATACACTAAAAAGCTCACCTGTGCTCAAAACATATTCAACTGTAGTAGAAGGACTGAGCTGATAAGAAAGTAAAGAGGAGGACAAACTAAAACCCTAGTGGGAGTTTTGGGGGGTTTTTTTGCTTTAGGAGTTTGTCCTAGTTGTATAGTTGTGAATGAAATATTAGTAAAAGTCTGTGACATACATGTCCATAATTTTTACTAGATGTCTTTTAATTAAACAAAAAAATGCATGAGGAAAGAATTTCCTTCTAAAACATAACTTAAAACAGGAATGGTTTCCAGTAAAACTAGAATTTTTTAGCTACCCCAGTAAGTCCTTTCTTGTATATTTTGAATTTCTATAAAAACATTGGCTTTTTATTGCAGCAAATTAAAGAAACACAACATTGTGAGGGCAAACTGCATAGTGACAGAGCAGTGATGAAAGGCCTAAGAGATATTAGTAGGTACACAGAGTGCTTGTTCACAGAATGGTATTTTTCTACTTTTTTCTGTGTCTATTGAAGTAGTGAATAAATGAATGAGATACACAATACAGCGTTAATTACTAGTGATTAGCTACTGTTCCATAATGCCAATATTCACACTGTGTTAGCAGCATGTGATCCTTTAGGCGCACTGCTTTGAAGAGGTGAACAAATCATTTATAGCAAAGGATTTATTCAGTAAGTTTAGCCTCTTCCCCCTCACTCCCCAATTATATTCTTTTATTGCTGCAAATAATTCTTTACATGATTTTGTTCCCAGCAGTTCACTAGAAGTTTTCAGTTCAAGAAACATTAGCTATACTGATGGGTCTTAATTCACTGCATACGTGACATGATACTTTTTCTGTTTCCTGATGATATGTAAATAACTTAGATGTTTACAGTGTATAAATTATTTATTTTCAAAAACAAAAAACAAAACAAAACAAAAAAACACCTCACCTTAAAATTCCCTCTAATTTCTTATTTTTAGTCTGGATTACTATGCAGTGGTTCAGTTTAGAAGATTGGAGCCAAAAAGGCAAAAGAGCTTCAAAGTGAAATTGAACATAAAGCTAATGGATGGTTTTCTTACAACATCATCAGCCACTAAAAAGGAGTCAGCTATTTGCTACAGATCGGAAGAGCGGTTCAAAAAAAAAAGGGGGGGGGGGGGGCGCATTTATTGGATGCTGTGGGAAAGAGATGCTCTTATGGGAAATGCTACCCTGCAAAACCACATTGCTAATACAGTTTACCTTAGGAATAAATCAGAGATTTTTTTGAAAGGCAGAAAATTAATGGTCCTATCTTAGTGAATCAACATGTCAGATGAATAAAAGTTTTGTAAATTCTCTTCTCATCTTTCTGGCCTCTGTTTGAGTATGAGAAACTCCTCACCACTAAAGGTAAATTCAGCCACATTTAGAGGTTAGACAACTAATCAATGAAGGAAAATCTGGCAATGATGGGACAATATAAGAACATGCACAGTGATGCTACATCAAATGGGATACCAATACATAACAATAACCAGTGCAATAAATTCAGGTATTGAGTCAGGATCACGCTAACAGACCCTACTAGCAGGCTAAATAGAGCAGCTTACAAACCTCTCATAATGCAACATTAAAGACACAAGTTTACAATGAAAATCCCAACAATGAGGAACCAGAACACAACAGTGGCACAGCAGCTGTGCCCCCAAGAAGAAATGGCACCAGGGAAAGGAACCTGCTACCTTAAAGGAACACCATCACCCTCCCCTAGGCTATGACTAGGAGTAGCCCTGGAAGGGAAGTGGTGCTGGCTCCTACCTTGAGGAGGCTTGACAGTCACCTGGCTGGGGCCATATGAGCCCAGTATTCTCTCCTGCCCAGGGCAGGGGGTCGGACTATAACATAAATCCTAAGCCAACCTGGCTATCCTTCGTCCATATCCCTGTCAGGGTTTTCTCCACCCCGTATCGCCATGCCAGCACTGCTCAAGCCATCCGGCTTCCTTACTAGGCCTGCCCTGCTTGCTCTAGCAGAGCTCCCGCTCCTTAGGCTGCCAGAGGGGAACTGACTCTGGCCTCGGCCTCGCTGTTTATGAAGGCCAGGCCCTGCCGCCTTCCGGTCAGCTGACCCAACCGGTTGTCCCAGCAACCCACACCTGTGTTGCCCTGGTGAGTGGCAGCTGAGCCCATTTTACTGCTATCAGTAGCAGGCACCCTAGTGCCCTGCTACAGATGGATACAGGGTGTCTTCCCCCACTAGGGTGGTCAACTTGTCGATTGCCACTTGCTATAGGAAGGCCCAAGCTGCCTCATATAGCTACCAGGCCAGTCAGCCCTCTCTCAACCCTGTGCGCTGGCCTGTGCACTGAGGGCTCCTGCCTCGTGTAGGGTTGGAGACTTGCATTGCCTCATACAGCCGCAGCATCCCATCAGCTCCTCTCAGCTCTCACTGCCCAGTGCACCTCCCTGTCCATTAAAGGGTCATCTACCTCATGCAGGGATGGGGACCTGCACTGTCTCATGCAGCCCTTGGGGTCCTGTCCACTCCCAGACCCTCCATGCAGCAATCTGTGCACCGAGGCTGCACCTCCCTCCACAATGCAGCTGGGACACAGCCACTCGCTGCCTCCCACTCGGTGGAGGCATCATCTGGGGGGAAATACCCCCACCAATCAGCCCAAGCCATCAAGCACAACTGCCACTGGCCAGCCTGCCACAATAATATATTTTGTAGTATACATATGAAAACATAGGTTCTGAAGCACAGGTCTACAGCAAGATATGGGTTGTATAATGAAGTCTGCAGCCCTGAAATAAACAAAAACTTTCTATAACATATAAACTTCTATCAAATTTCCCATTGTTTGAATTAACTCTTATAATGAGAATATCCGTTCATTTAAGAACAGTCATACAATTTTCTTTAGTGGTAGGTATCCTGAGATACTACGTAGAAGACTGGAGAGAGAAAGGCATTGTAGAAGAAATTTGTGATGGTTCTCATTCAAAAACAAGATGTAATGAAATTGAACATTACTACAAAAATAAAATATGGAAAGAAAAGGCACTTGTAGGTCAAAGTCTTTTCAGAGGGGAAAAAAAAGAATTCTAGCACTCTAGTGGCAGCCACCTAACAGATTTTATTCTCCAGTTCATCTGATGAAACCAACGACAGACCTGTATAACAGATGTTTGAATACTCAAATCTTCTTAGAATACAAATTAGCAAATATCTTTGTCCCTCATTTAGTTTTCAGCAATTCTCAGAGCAATATTTTGGTGGGACTTGACTAATACTGAAAAGCACAACAGATAAAAGGAGCACAGGAACAATGCAGCTGGAGCAGATGCTTTTGTATTAGTTTCCGAAGGGAAATCTGTTAACTGTACATCAACCTCTTAATTAAAAAAAAAAAAATTTTATTCAAAGATCATCTAAGGGCCAACCTAGATGTGTACACCTGCCCTGCATTCTATGATATTTTGTCATAGTACACAAGTCCCAGCTAGTGCTGCTGGGTAACAATTGAAACAGAATAGTCTCATTAATTTGAATAAAAGTAATTAGTCCAGCTCAATGATATTCACAACCTTTTTTACTTGTTTTCTCTGAACATTCATGCAAGTTTTGCAAATACTGATTATGCTTAGTTAGCAAGGATATCTTGAAATTTCTTTGGTCTCTTGAAGTCTTTCCTCCATATGTTAAGACGTTTAAGCCTTGTCTATACTGAGAAGTTGATAAGAAGAACTACAATATTGTATTAAATTAGCATAGCCATAAAGGCTGTCTGCATGGAAACCCTAACATAGAATAAAATTGACTTTAATCACTCAGTGGAAGATTAGAATAAAGCCAACTTTTTCCTGAAATAAAGGGTGTCCCATGGAAATTATATTGGCATAAAGTATACCATTGTAATCCTTCCCAGGAATTTGCCCATAAAAACATGCAAGCCCTTACCCACCCAATCAAGGTATAGAAACAATTATTTGGCTATCATAAATAAAGAACTGAAAATAACTAGAAATGTTCCTTGGTGAGTTCAAAAAGCTTGGAAATAATTATCTAAGCTAAGATATATTGACAAAATACTGAAATAATTTAAAATAATGAATGAATGAATTAAAAAAAACCCTGCTGCTTGTTGTTGGCAAGAGTGAGAGCTAAATTCATTTACAGTTACATTTTTACAAATAGTTCACCCTGTTTGAGAAAGAACCCCCCTCCTGAGGATTCTTAGCAAACTTGATTTCACTTCAACAATAAGTTTTTGGGAAACAGTTCTCTTTCTGCTGTCCGGAAATCTCGTCAGGGCGCCTTACAAGAAAAGTGTTCGTGCCATTTTAGAATACCCAGCTCAGCTGGACTCCATACTCTAACACATGGAAGTAGCACCAGTGAATATCCTGTATACATCACAATAAATTAAAGCAGAACTAGTGAAGATGATTTGCCTTTAGCTAGATAGAAAATGTTGGAAGTAAAATATGAAATGTAAAATGATTTTACTTTACTGCCAATGGACTCCTTTTTCTGCTTTTTAAGAAATAAATTGGTTGTCTCAAGATCTTAACACAGCTACACCATAAAATACGTTTTTAATTTAATGGAGGTTCAGGCACAAGTCACTGCCTGATGAAACTTTTCTTTTTTCCTTTATGCTGCTTAACATATTGAAGTACTGAATAGGAGGGCAAAATGTGAGGACAAGGCTACAATGACAAAGGCAGAAATCTAAGTGACAGGTTTACAGATGGTGCTGGTTAAGCAACACACTGAACTTTCTAAGTAGCCAGCTCTATTTAGCAATCAGTGTCTATGGATTTTTGTGACATAACTGCTGATGGAAATGGAGAGCCTAGATTTATGGGCTAGCACTCATCCCTATAAACAGGGTTTTGATCCTTTTATTTTAATACAGGTAATGACTGCAATAACTTCTAAAATTCAGAAGACCAATAAAGAGTGCTGAATTATAAGGAGGCACAGTAGATATGCACCGGAGTAGACTAAATAACATAAATACACACAGACAGAATACAAGCTTTCATGAACCCAAGTGTACTTCAACAGATGATAATCATAATCAAATCACATGATGAAGTGGACTTAGGTCTATGACAGCTTATGTTCTCTGTATACACCTTGCTTAGTCTAGCTATCCTGCCATCTGACTTCAGACTAACATGATTAACTACTTCTCCCTGCTTTTGAATTATACATTAAGTACACAAACACAAATATTGTGTGTTTGCATGTGCAGGGTCTCCAAAATAAATTCCAATGCTGCTTTTATTTTAAGGCATACATTTTATCAAGCATATATACATTTAATTGAAAATAATATTTCCTATATAATACTAGTAAGGTTTCAAAAGGAACCACTTAGAAGTCATAAAATGATAACATAAAGGTGGTCAAATTTTAACCATTTTTAAAATGAAAACTTCATAATTTCACGAGAAGGAAACAAATTCACTACCTTGGAAAATGAAAGCTGAAGCCCTGGCTCCTGCCCATTGTTCCAGCTAAATCTGCATGTTCACAGAGCTCAAGGTGCCTCAGCACAAGAGAAATTCCTGCCCAGGATAAGATTCCATCACACCATCCTCCTGTGAAATATGAAATATCATAACCAGAAGGAAACATAATTCAATATCCTGCTTGACACCAGGCAACATTGAGATAAATAGACTGTTCTAACTTTTATCTGAACCTAATTTGCACAAGATGAACTATTCCAACCAGGTGATCTTACATCACCTTCAGCTCTACTGGGAAATATGACTTTTTATTTCTACCTAGGAGAAATTTTATAGGTTTTGCATTCTCCTATGCCTGAGGAAGGGTGCCCGAAATCTGGCAAATAAAAATTTTAATATTTTTGCAAATATCTAATTGGTCTAATAAAATATATCACCTCTGCCATGAGTTCTGATACCTTTAATTTACAAGTAGTAACTATTCTCCTCAAAGTAGCAATTTCGGTTTGGTAATGGTCAAGTCTTCTCACACTTCCCCTTTTGATTACCAACAAGTCACTCCTGTGCAATTTCATTTGGACTACTTTAACATAGGTAAAACAAATTACTAGGAGTCAGGGATCCTAGTGGAGATAGCTCCCTTTGATCTTCACATTCCCCAAGGTGGCTCCCTACTGGATTACTTCACAGTTTGTTTTAAATAATTAACGTGCTTGAACATCATTAAAAGTACTAGACTAGCAGACATCACTATGACCTATTCTGTTAATTCAAATATTTAGTTGGTCTAATAAAAGATATCACATTACCCAAAGAACCTTGCCTGTTAATTCGAACACGCTCTTTGTGATGATAGGTTCAAAAACACATCATTGACCTGCCTGGGTCTTTGATCAGCCTTGTTATAAACAACCAGAAAGAAAATCCATTTACCTGGCTTTGTCTTTGAGATACAGACTGCATGGAGCCCCATGATAGAACAGCTGTAGGATCCATGCTGAGCCAGCTACAGAGCAGTATAACTGTAAATTGCTTGCTACTATCATTTATCAGCAAGTGCAAATAACCCTCTACAGGTGTTGCCTCCAGCTAAAAACATTTGCTGGAATTTACTTTTAGCTACATATGTTGCAATATAAACTTTTTTGCAGCTACTCAGTTTGTCTAATAAAAGAAAACACATCTACCCAAAGAACCTTGCCTGCGCATATTGCAATAAGCTTTCTTTCTGTAATATCTGAGGCAGGGGTGGGTGTGGTTTGAGAGCAGCGGGCTCAAGGAAATGTAATTGAAACAAGGTGCTCTTTTAATCATTGTTGCCGAACCAAGGGCAGACAAGTATGTGTGTGGTGTGAATATTTTAAAACCTCATTCCTATGAAGATTTCTCCTTATCATACCTTTTCAATTGCAAATCCTGCCATGTTCTTCTTTAAAAAGAAGTATTTGCTTATGTTCCTCTTTCCTTCTTTTGTATGGCTGTTGTTTTGAGTTTAAAAGCATTACTGTATGTACTTACTTTTATGCAGGTGAGTACCCTCATTAAACTCAACTCATTTGGATGAGTCATCTGCATAACATTAAGAGTTAGGACCAAATTCTAAAATATGCCAAAGATTAATCGTATTAAGGTATCTTCATACATGTTTATAGGATCACAGTCTTAAATATCAAGTTATCTGGGAGCTAAACTATGTTCTATATAGTTTTGTATATTAATATGATTTATATTTAATATGAACAATACTATTTCATATTAAATAATATTTATTTTGAGTAGCAGACACAGGCACAATTATCCTCTCACTTACAATGCCTTCAAATCAGGGTAATGCTATTAACTTTAATGGAGATGTTCTTGGTTTTTAACTTGGTAAATGAGTGGAAAATTGGGCCTATATGCTTCAGAAGTACAGATTTACCAAGGGATTATATCTTCAATGTTTAGAAGTTACTTTAATGCAGTTATTAAGGGGTACTTTTAATGCCTGAATTTGTCATAATTGCCCAGCACACTAGGGAATCCTATTTTTTCTTGCACATTGCATAATTGTTTGCTTCCAGCACAATTTTTTGTAAATACTGTCAGCAATGTAATGACTAATTTAATGTTCCTTATGGAAAAAATCTCCAGTAATTTAGAGTCACATCGAACACACTTTTCATATACCATATTTTTCGGACCATAAGACGCACTTTTTTCCCCCCAAAAGTGGGGGGAAAACAAGGGTGTGTCTTATGGTCCGAAGGTGTGTGTCCCGGGGAGACGGGGCGGAGCTTGCCCGCGGAGGCGGCGGAGCCTGAGCGGGACATCCGCCGCTTGTTTAGACCGGAAGCCGGTGCCCGTGCCGGTGGCCGGGAGCCGGCAATAAAAATGGCCGGCCGGAACAGATGGGGCAGAAGTCCGAAGGAGGGACTCGCTGCCGCGGAGACTGCGTCTTATGGTCCGGTGCGTCTTATGGTCCGAAAAATACGGTACATACAAATATATATTTCTTTTTTTTTCTTTTTTAAAACATCCTTTCATACATTGGAAACTTTCTCCTGCAACTGAATTAAGAAATTTCAGATGTATAAAATATATAGGATTACCGAAATACTGCTGAAATATATTTATACCCATTTATTATAAATAAATCTGTTAAGTCAACTAGCAGTTGTAGGGATAAAGGTTGTAGCCGTGTTGGTTGAAAAGCAAAAGTCAGTCAGTGTGGTAGAGGAAATATCTTTTATTAGGCCAACAGGATAGTTGCAAAAATTGTAGCAATTGCACATCTTTGTTGTTTGCTTTTCATGGCCATTTTGTTCATACAATAGGAAAATAATGTAAGTGTGGCTAGGGACAGACATTCAAAAAGCCAGAGTCAGACTTGATTCAATCTTTGCAGGTTAGCCTAACCTGCATAGATTGAACCAATTTGCTAGTGAATAGACATTCACTTTTGACTCCAGAAATGCAGGCACATACCTATAATGGTTCAGGCCAGAAGCTAGGGTGCACTAAAGCAAGCCCTTGGCTGGATAGACACTAAACTGAGAAAGGGTGCCCAATCAGGCCTGAGTATGATTTGGGAGGGGTTTAAATCCCTGCCTTGGCCTGCAGGGAAGAAGTATCACTGGTTTCCAGCACCCCAAGCCCTACTTACTCACTGGCTGGTGGTAGGAGTGGGGGCCTGACCAATGCAGGGATTAAACCTGAGGAGAAGCAGGGCATTGCAGGGCTGGGAACAGTGATGGTACCAATAGGCTCTGCTCATGCATCCAGGGCCATGGCTGCCAGATGTCAGTAGCCTGAGGGGAAGTTGGGTTTTAATTCCCCTGGTGAGCCCTGAGCTGGGTCCTTCTGAGGACTGGACAGCTGGCTGCAGGGAGGAGGCAGGGAGGGGGGGATGTGACCTAGCTGCAGAGGTTGAGGGGGAGCCAGGGCTACTTATGGAGCCTGACACTGCTGCCTTCCACTGTGGCAGCACGGCCCAGGCTGGGGTGGCCCCAGGGGGCAGGGGTCTATGCCTGTCACCTCCCACCTCCAGCCCAGCACAAATGCCATGGTTTCCAGGCAGGCTGTGGGTGCAGCATGGCTCCCCACCTCTCTCCCTTTCCTGGCAGCAGCAGCAGTAGAACAAACTATCAGGGCGGGCAGAGCTGAAGCACCTATCACTTGCCCTCTGCTCATGGTGGCGCTGGGCACTTGGGGCAGACTGCCACAGGCCAGGGCA
>NW_017728910.1:2626340-2627471 GCF_001723895.1 Crocodylus porosus | reverse complement strand
GGACTGACCAAGTTCACCAATGATACCAAACTCTGGGGTAAAGTATCCAAACCTGAGGACAGGAGAGCAATCCAGGCTGACCTTGACAGGCTCAGGAAATGGGCGGATGAGAACATGACGGTGTTTAACACCGAAAAATGCAAGGTTCTCCACCTTGGGAGGAAAAACCTTCAGCATCCTTATAGGCTCGGCAGTGCTACACTGGCTAGCACTATGGATGAAAGGGACTTGGGGGTCATGACTGACCACAAGATGAACATGAGCCTTCAATGTGATGCTGCGACTAGTAAAGCAAGCAAAATGCTGGCTTGCATCCATAGAAACTTCTCAAGCAAATCCCGGGACATCATTCTCCTGTTGTACTTGGCCTTAGCGAGGCCACAGCTGGAGTACTGCGTCCAGTTTTGGGCTCCACAATTCAAAAAGGATGTGAAGAAGCTTGAGAGGGTGCAGAGGAGAGCCATGCGTATGATCAGAGGTCAGGGAAACAGACCTTACGATGACAGGCTGAGAGCTCTTCAGCCTGGAAAAACGTAGGCCCGGGCGTGATCTGATGGCCACCTATAAGTTTATCAGGGGTGTTCACCACAATCTGGGGGAACAATTGTTCACCAGAGCTTTCCAAGGGATGACAAAGTCCAATGTTTATAAACTACTGCAAGACCATTTCAGGCTGGGCATAAGGAAAAATTTCTTTACTGTCCGAGCCCCCAAGGTCTGGAACAGCCTGCCATCAGAGGTGGTTCAAGCACCTACACTGAATACCTTCAAGAGAAATTTGGATGCTTATCTTGCTGGGATCCTATGACCCCAGCTGACTTTCTGCCCCTGGGGTGGGGGGGCTGGATTCGATCTTCCGAGGTCCCTTCCAGCCCTAACATCTATGAAATCTATGAAATCTAGACCAGACCGGGCTGCAGCAGTCCATTGCCTCCCTACACCACTGCCCACAACCTTGGCCCATGGCAGCCTGCCCCAAACACCAGGCACCACCACGAGCAGGCAGCAGGTGACAGGTGCTTCACCTACACCCACCATGATAGTTCACTCTGCCACTGCCGGGAGAAGGAGGGGGGAGGGAGCCAAGCTGCAGCTTCAGCTGTAGTCTTCCTGTGAACTGCAGCCCCCACA
>NW_017728910.1:2624035-2625761 GCF_001723895.1 Crocodylus porosus | reverse complement strand
CTAGGTTTATCTCAAACCAGTTTCAGACATTTTGAAACTGGTTTATGTGCCCCTAACTTATGTTCTGGTACAGGCTTAAACAGTTTCTGATCACTTAAACTGATTTATGTGTAACTTCTGTTCCTAGCCATTATGTGCAAATTTTTCTGAAAACATTCAAATAAGCCATCCTGAATCTTCTTTTGACTCCAATCAGGTCTATTTGATACATAAGCCCACAAATAAACTGTTATCCCCCAGTTATTAGAAGGGGTCATTAAGTGTAGATCCCAGAGGAAAACAAAAGTGAAAACAGGGATGGGAGTGGAGGTCAAAGGTTACCAACAAATGCTTCAAAGTGGGATACCAAACAGAGTATATCAGCCAGCTCCCACTAGCTCTTGAATGAGTCCAAGGAGCCAGTGGACACTGCCCAGTGAAACTCTGACCAGATATGTGACTAGATGAGGGACAGGAAGACAGATACACAGTCACTGGGGTCCTCCTGGCCAGAGCCTCCTTCCTGGTCCAGCTTTGCATTTGTGGCTCCAGTCAGGAAGTTAAGACATACCACATGATTAGAATGACCAGTTATGCAATGTGAATTATAAATACTTATGTAACCAGAACAAATCGCTCTTTCTGTACTGAGTAGCCCAACTGATTTCAACATTTAAGCTATGGACAAAAATTCAAAAAGCCTGAGCCTGAATTGATTAATTCTTTACACGTTAGTCTAACCTGCATTAAGTGGACCGGGTTGCAAGTGGATAGATGTTCGACACATGCCTGCACTGGCTCAAGCCAGAAGCCCCAGGAACACTAAAGCAGCCCTCCCTTTCACAGGGAAGCTGATCTGAGGGGGAGTGGGGGTGTTGCTTTCAAATTTTGAACTTACCTTCCATTTCTTTAAATACAGGATTAGTTTCAGAGAAAACAGGAATATGGTTTAACTCATTTTTACTGTTGAAGATGCCATATTTTAGATTTAAGGCTAGAAAGGACAATCATGATTTTCTATTCTAGCGTCATGTGAACCCTATGAAACAGTTCCTACCAATGAGTGTTGTTATGGTGGACTTTACCAAAGGAACGTTAACCTCTGTGAATGGCAAGGATTTATACCAGGGAATTCTATACTGCCAAGCTACTTGAATCAGAAGATCTTCTTTAATTCCTCTCCTATTTCATGTAATTTTGAAATGTGCTATTACAGCACTTATCACATTCCATCCCTGAGTCTTTTGTAGTTCACTGGTGGGTGAAAATATTAGTTTATCATCATGTGGCTCTGTGCTGATCAGTACTAATAGGGGAGAAAGAAGCAGGAGCCACAGTGCACACACAAATTCTGCTCCAGCTTATACAGCATAATAGACTAAATGAGTCTTTAGTCAGAGAAAACCTCGCATCTTAGTCAATTCTCTTCACCGGTAATTTTGGCAGATTAAGAAAACAGGATTTGGCTCGCTATACATGTCATCCTTGAAAAGTCTGTTTTTGGTGATACTCCTGTTACCTGTCCGCTCCATGTTTTTGGGGAACCCTGACACAGACTGTCTGACTCACAAAGAATCGTCCCCCCCACCTAAACAGGAACTGATTAAGATGCAGTGAGAGACACACCTAAAACCCTCCAGATAAGGGTGACAAGAGTGAAACAACTGCCCTAGGTCTCATTTGCATCTGAGATGGGAACAGATGACCATTCATTTACATGAGAGATGGAGAACAGAAAGCCTGAAGC
>NW_017728910.1:2621388-2622993 GCF_001723895.1 Crocodylus porosus | reverse complement strand
GGTGCATAAACATGTCTAAGTCCACTTAAAATAAGGTGACTTAACTAAGTCAACTTTAAGTTAAGCCACGCTGAAGAGTACACACGTACAGCTCATTGACATGGGGGCAGCCACCTTGTGACACATGGCAATATTAACCAATGTTACTCAAGATAATATACCTCGAATGTATATTTCTTGCACCTCATTTAAGTAGACTGCTCCACATACATGTGTATGCTCTGTCAGTTAAGTCTACTTAAAAAAGTTAAGTTGGATTAACTGTCAAAAAGTTAGTACATGTGTACATACCCTTACTTGCATGAGTTTTCACACACAGATATTTAGAGGGGTTTATGCATATGACACTTAAAATAAAAGGAGCTATGACAGGTCCTACCACAATAATGAATTATTGAAATTGGATCAGGCCCAGATTGCCTAGCTAGTTTACCTGCATAAAGGAAGAGTAGTGACTGCCCCAGACTACTATTTGTTTAAGGATCAACAAACAGCAATAGGTTTCATTTCATATAACATTGCTTTCAGATCCCTGCTGTTAGATTTTTGCACACTGTATGGGTGCACCCCAAGTAAGCTGCCCTCAAGTTGAGGTAGGCACATTGAGATTTTGGCCCATCTCTACAAAAATATCTCTACCCCACTGATTCAAGCCCTTTGTCTACCCCAATAAATATTTGCATGTGTAAAATATTAACACTGAAACTTAAGTTTACAAAGTGGGCAATCTACTCTTGAAAACTCAAAACCCAACTAAATAACTGCATTCCTCCTGCCTTATTATTACTTTTATTACATTATGCTTCTTCCCCTAGCAGTAGTTTGAAACAAAAACTGAAAAGCATACTACACTTTAGGAAAGGACTCTAATTTAGTATGGCTCAGACTATTTTTTTGAACCAAGTTAGTAAAGATTGTGCTATGCTTTTAGGATACAGTTAATTCAGCAATATGATGCACAGCATGGTGCAGTGAAAGGATTAAATAAGCATGAGTTATTAAACATAGAAAACTGGAGAAACAAACAAGAAGAGACAAGGTAGGAAAGAAAAAAGTGGCCTAGAATTGATTATTCCCAATCCAGATGTATTGATAGGTGCAATTAATAACATTATTTGAAAACCATACATGGTGACTGGTGAATACTAATTATGGTGAAGCATTGGATGCCTTGCCAAGTTATAATCAAAAAAGAAATAAACCAAAAAAAAAATACTTAATGACATTCTTACTGAAGGAACCTTCCTGGCTGAAGTTTGTACCAAGGAAAACTTTGTCATGAAATTCTGAATTAATTCCCTGCCTGGACAAAACAGCCTGTCCTTCACAGTAGGACTATATTATGCTTGACTCTCAATAAACACTTCTATTGCAAGATAGTCTTTTTCAAATCCTGGACAATCAGGAGCTGAGCCTGAAGAATGGATGGTGGGATTCAGCACTAGTATAGATTTCATAGACATTAGGGCTGGAAGGGACCTCGGAAGATCATCGATCCAGCCCCCGACCCAAAGGGCAGGGAGTCAGCTGGTGTCATAGGATCCCAGTAAGATAAGCATCCAATTTGCTCTTGAAGGTGTTCAATGTAGGTGCTTGAACCACCTC
>NW_017728910.1:2611154-2621223 GCF_001723895.1 Crocodylus porosus | reverse complement strand
TCTGTTTTCCTGACCTCTGATCATGCGCGTGGCTCTTCTCTGGACTCTCTCAAGCTTATCCACATCCTTTTTGAATTGTGAGCCCAAAACTGGATGCAGTACTCCAGCTGCGGCCTCACCAAGGCTGAGTACAGGGGGAGAACGTCCCAGGATTTGCTTGAGAAGCATCTATGGATGCAAGCCAGCATTTTGGTTGCTTTACTAGCCACAGCATTGCATTGCAGGCTCATGTTCATCTTGTGATCAATGATGACCCCAAGTCTCTTTCTTCCATAGTGTTAGCCAGCGTAGCACTGCTGAGCCTATGAGGATGCTGCAGGTTTTTCCTCCCAAGGTGGAGAACCTTTCATTTTTCGGTGTTAAACACCATCAGGTTCTTGTCCACTCATTTGCTGAGCCTGTCCAGGTCAGCCTGGATCACCCGCCTGTCTTCTGGCGTGCATGCTTTACCCCAAAGTTCGGTGTCATAGGCAAACTTGGCCAGTCCACTTCTGACTCCACTGTCCACATCATTAATGAATGATAGGAGGGGCACCAGGTAAGAAGCCAACTGCATTAGAGTCACAGTGTAGGAACATAGGGACCTCCTGGGACACTGACTACAACCTACTAAGAAAACAGGCAACCATGCAACAGATGTTAAGTCCAGAAGAAACCACAGGTGTGTCCACACATGCAAACACACGCTCTTGCAGCAGCTCAAATAGAAGTGGTGCAAATTTGGGCAGGGGCTTTTTGCTTCAGCACACATGACCAGACATGTACTTTGGTATGGGGCAAATTGTGCCACTTGGGGCAAAATAACTCCACCTGGCTCCTCCTGGTTCTGCAGTTGGGGCAGCTAGAACCCAGGGCCAGCATCTGTGTTGCCCCCAGCAGTATAAAAAGCTGCCCTGTCCTGGCCCCATCAGTACAAAAAACTGCCCTGTCAAGTAGCTCAGGGCTACTCACTCTCAGGAGCTGTTGGGGCCTAGCCACTTGGTACCTGGGGACACTACCCCTTGTGCCAGCTGGACTGCTGAAGCAGCCCTGAGAGTTCCCTGCACCCTCTACCCACTGCAGCAGTCTGGCAGTAGGGACTACTGCCTGGCTGTGACCTGCTGTGCACCTGCCAGACCTGGATGCCATATCTGCCCCTCTGGGCCAGCTTCTAGACAACCGTGGCTGCAAAGTTGGCCTTCCTGTGACACTGCTGCCATGTGCGCCCAGCCATCTGGGCAGCTATTGCCTGGAAGATGTTCCCAGTGTGGTGACCTGCTTTGAACTGTGGGGTGGTGCAGTGATTGTGTGGGCTCAGGGGGCATGTGGGGGATGGGGCCAGGTGGGGCAGGGATTAGGGGGGCTCAGGGGCAGGTGGAGGGTGGAGCCAGGCAGGGGAATGATCTGGGGATCTGGGGAAGTGGGTGAGGTCAGTGGGGGTTCCCCTCATGGTCCCCTCCCCCCTCCTCCAGCCCTCCCACTCCCTACTTACTGGCACTAGAGCCCAGGTCCAGCACCCCGAAGCTGACATGCTGCCTGCCCCACACGGGCAGGCAGCATACTTCAGCACCAGAGTGAAGGCCAGCCATAGAGATGCTCTGGCTGCTACCAGAGCATCTCTGTGGAGGACCCAGCCTCCAGTTGTCTCAGGGTATGGTCTGGGACTGTGCCCTGCCCTGCTTTTTTTCTCTGCATTTTTTTTGACCCCTGGATATCCAGGGGTCTAATTTTACCCCCCCCCACCCCCACTGCAAATTTGTAGTGTGGGGAACATTTTCTCATTCCTGCATGTGACTCTTGCAGCCTCTCAAAGGGCTTTGAGAGGCCACAAGAGGCACGTGCATGCTCGTCTGGATGTGCCCCATCGGAACATCCACTTCTGCCTCAGCCTACAAATCAGAAGCCACAAAACACTCCTCAAAACAGAAAATATTTACTACGAAAGACTGAAGGCCATGCAAAGAGCTGTCTGACAGGATCCACTGTTCCTGCTGTTTTCTGCATCCTCTGAATCTATAACAAGAGTTATGAATATACTAGTAGCCTGAGACTTTTTGTTTGTTTGTTTATCTTTAATCCTTTTATAACCCACCTATCTTTTTGCAACATTTTGTGGCAGTGCTTGTGGCCCCATGTGGCCATTGCCAGGGCAATGCTTTAAGAAATCCCAACATTTCTGTTTATATATATATATATAACTGTATCATGTGAATGAAAATCTTTTTATATAACTGAAACTCCACTGGCATCAGGGTAAACCACCCATGCAGATAAGGCCTTCTAGATCTGCATCAGAGAACAAAATTAATAAAGATCCACAAAGACATGCTTTCCTTTCTTGCATCCTTGTGACAAGGTATTTAGCAAAATTTGCAGATTTGTTGGAAACTAACAAGCTGTGCCATGAATACTTCTGCTGTGGCCTCAAATTTGTGACCTCTGGGCTATTAACTCTGCACCAGAGTGCTCACATGACTCCAGCCCTCAGTGATCTGCTGGGATATCATGATAGCTGTTTCTCAATCAGAACTTGTGTTTTCTCACTGCCTTAATGAATGCTTCATTCTGTTCTAAAGGGAGGGCTCCTGGAACAGCATTTGCAAAGGGAAAGGGTATAGGTCAGTATTTTTATCATTTGTTGAGTGAGTCTAATTCATATGTTGGCTAAAATGAAAAGCAAAATAAATCTGTTGCCAACATTTTACTGAAATTAAAGCTGCAATAAATAAACTAAACTGAGACTTTCAAGTCACTGGGGGAGGGGCTAGATACTAATTTCTAATCATAATCCCAATTTTTGAACAACTGATGATATATTGAGCATACACAGCCATGTTTCCACCATCTAGCCCCAAATCTGAACTCTGTTCCCAAATAAAATTCCAGTGATTGAAGATATGAATTCACAATATTGCTTTTCTAAGTCAGTAATCTCAAACTGATCAAAGGATATAATTGCTTTAGAAACTGAAATCTGGTTTGCAATTTAACCTTTGTGTCTTTTGTTTGCTTTCTATAGAGAGTGAATAGTACAGGCTTCTGAGTCAGGCAACGACTATACTTTATGAACTACAGGTTTCCCTCGATTTATGTGGTAGATGCGTTTCCAAAAAGCTGTGCATAAACTGAATTTGCATAAAGAGAACCCAGTTTATAATGTTACAAACAGGGATACATTCCCATAGCAGTGAGGGGAGGAGGGAGTGAAGCTGTGGCTAGGGAAGGGGTGGGTAGAGGGGCACGGCACAGCTGAGTGATTGCAAGCAGACAGCATTGGCCACTTCTGGGGCTGCAGCAGGGGCAGCACTGGGCTCTTCCCGGCACTCAGGGCGGGTGGCAGCCTGCAGTGGGATGAGAGTTGGCTGGAGCCAGCGGCTGCTGCAAGCTGGGGCTGGCACTAGGCTCTTCCCAGTGTTAGGTGAGCCATGGCAATGGGAGGAGGGCTGCTGCCACCCTGACATTCACTGTAGCTCCCCCAACCTGCCTTCCTAGTGCTGCCACCAAATGCCAGGAAGAGTCCCAGCCTGCAGTGGGAGAGAAGGCTGATGCCAGCCCCAAGTGCTGGGAAGAGCCCAGCACAATGAAGCCCAGCGGCTGGAAGCTGCCACTCCTGGGGCCACTGCAGCAGGTCTTGGGGTGAGTGGGAACAAGCTGTGCCACACCCTGGGACTCCACTTGTCCCCACTCACCCTAGCTTCTGCTGCACTGGCCTCAGGAGCAACCAACAACACCTGCCTGCACCTGGTGCAGCCTGGGGACTGGGGTGAGTGGGGAGGAGAGGAGCCCTGTGGGGTTCAGGGCGCAGTGCAGCCCAGTGGCTACAAGCTGCTGGCATCAGCCTCTCCTGGAGCCACTGAAGTAGGAATTGGGGTGAGTGGGACCCCAGCCTCACAGCCCTTTCCCCTCCCCTCACCCCCTCCCTCACAAACGTACCCACTTGGGGGAGGTGAAGAGCACCTATGCCGATTGCATGAGTGAATTTCCCTTGCATATAACGAATTTGGGATATAAAAAGAGTCATTGCAAAAGAGCAAATTCACATATACAGAATCCATGTAAATCAAGGGAAACCTATACTCTTAGCTGAAGTTTAACTATGAGTCAGTATTTCATGCTGAATTACACTTGAATAAACCATGTACTTCATTATAAATGTGACTCTAGTATAATTGCACTTATAGTTCTTGCTGATTTCTAAGCTTAATAAAGCATAGAGCAATAAAACACGTAGTTTAATTCAATACAAGTTACTGATGTTTATAGGAAAAAATCTAATTCACATGAGTTGTATTTATATATGAGCAAGTACTCCATAGGCAGCCATAGCTTCTCAAGAAACTATGCTTCCCATACACATTTCTAAGCATTGTCTAAAACCTTTTAAGTACGTTACATGGCCAAGTGAAAAATTGAGACCCACATCAAATAGGAATTGTTCTCAAAGGCATTTAAATATAACAAAAATAAATTAAGAAGTGCTTGTAAATGGTGTCACACTTTTGTCCTCACTATCCATTGAGACTTCTATAACAATAATAGATACTTTGATTTTAGGAATCAGTGATCTGAGAGTTCTTGTTTGAAATGCTATTTGTTACAAACCATAAATAAAAGACAAAGAGAGAGAGACTTACTACAATAATTTCTATGCCCTGGTAGGGCTACTGAATTAGGCATAGAGGTCAAAGCCAGTGCTAATCAGAAAATGAAAACCCATTTTTATGAATAAATAGTAAAGCTGTTTCAGTACTAGACATGAATGGGGGGAGTTTCTCATTCCTTTTTTGGTTTTTTATAAAATATCAAATGAATTATTGAAACATTATCAAGACCAGGATTTAGTAAATGAAAATGTCTTCTTTTTTAAAAAAAAAAATATTTTGAGGAAATACTGAAAACAGAACTCTCCTTATAATAAAATGAGAACTGAGATTTAGAACTGAGATTTATTCACCAAAAGAATAGTATAAAATAAAAGAACATTTTACACCTTCATTTTCTTTCGTCCTCCCAAAACACTAAAAAACCCCACCAAACCTTTCATCAGCCAATTCCCCCAAAATAATGCTCAGGCTCACTACCAATGCTCTGCATTGCTATATTGCCGTGGTCCCTAGCACTAGGTCTGTGCAAAGTGGCTAGTACTTGCTTCAGATTTGGATTCAGCAGATTCGGGGGACAGTGATTTGATCTGGTGATTCAAATCACTGTCCTGAATTGATTCAGCTGAATCGGGGAGGCCCACCCTGCCCGCTCTCCCAGCCTGGCAATGGCTGCCCCGCTTGCCCCAGCTCCTGGCACTTTGAAAGAAAAAAAGCCCCAACTCAGCAGGCACTGCCAGGCAGGGGGGCGATTCCTGCTGCCCCCTGACCTTCCTCCTGCTCCCCCATGGCTGTGCCACCTTCCCTGGCTCTGGCCCTTTAAGAAAAAAAAAATGAAAAATACCCTGGACTTACCAATTTTGCTGGTGGGGGGTGATCCCCACTGCTCCCCGCCATGTGGGGGGGCTCTGCATGAGCCTCCCAAAACCCCAAGACCACTGCAAGAGTGGTGAGTTTCAGGGTTTTTCTCATTTTTTTTTTTTAAAGCGCTGGGAGCTGGGGCAGGCAGGGCAGCCATGGGGGGTGCTGGAGAAGTGGGAGGGAGTTGGGGGAGCTGGGGAGTAGGTGGGGGATGGGGCCTGGCAGGGGTCCCCTCCCTCTCTTCCAGCCTCCCCTCCCCTGCCCCCTACTTGCTGGTTCAGTCTGGCTGCAGCTCCCTGCTGCAGCCACTGGGGACTGTCCAAATCATCAAAACTCTCCGAATCTTTGAATCAATTCAGACCTTTAAATTGGTCCCCTGATTTGATTTGGATTTGGAGACTCGGCCACTGAATTGGGCCAAATCTCCTCTGAATCGAATCACCACCCAAAGCTTTGCACAGCCCTACCTAACACACATTATACTTAACACTTGATTAACCAGTTAATAACCCATAAAATCATTGCACAGAAACATGCACTAACTTTCTGGCCGGTTCCTGTCATGCCATTAATTGAATGTATGGCCAGGATGGGGCTCCCAGCTGCAGGGGCATACCATGTGCCCTTGTGGCTGGGAATCCCCCCAGCTGATGGGGCTCCCACCTGGGGTAGGGAGGTATACCGTGTGCCCTTGCAGCTGATATCCCAGATAAACTGACAGGGCTCCCAGGTGCAGCAGCTTGCTACTTACCAGTGCCCATTATGTTCACAGGCTCCCTCTGTGCTGGCTGTCCAATGCACATGTGCCATGGCAGGAAGCACAATTGTGGGGATCCCATATCAGATCCCATCATGCCCCCACTTGCATGTGTGCCCTGTAAAGGAACAGGGCAGGAAGTGTTCCCAGTAACTCATTATTACCCTGCTTTTCTCTTGTGCTATAGGAAATTGATTTCCATATTAAGGGGGGGTCTGCTTTCCTCAGAGCACCCTAGTCTATCCCATGCACTACAGCTCTACAGCACACAAAAAGATGGATCCATCCTACAGGCTGTCAGAATCCAGCTACCCTTTCATTTCCACCACATCTAAATAACTTCCCAGTCTGACTGAGTGGGAAAATGGAGAAAGGAATATTTCTCAATGTGTTGTAGGCTAGTATATAGATTCACTTTACTTCGCCGGTTTTGAAGGAACATCACTCATTGATTGAAAATGTGGTTTAGTTTATTGAGTTTAAAGTAAAGGATTTTCCCATAAAGCTTTAAAAATAATAAAACCATGTCATTGGATTTTTGGCCTTTATAATGTATTGCAAAATAGTGTTATTGTCTGGAGATTTTTATAACCTTTAAATGATTTTTGAGCATGACTTCCTCAAAATAATATCCCTGTTGGCACATTTAGCTGTAAGACTGCTGAAAGTCTTAGTTTTCAAAGCCATGACTTTTATTTTAAGCAATAATTAAAACTAATATAGTATTGAGGCAACCTACAGCAACTTCTTGCTCCTTCCTACTTTATTTGTTACCACTTCTCTTCCTGTTGTTTAAAGTTACTTGACAGGAAGCTAAAAGCAATTGGCTTCCTTCAGCACATTATTGCAGGATATTGTCATTGAAAGCAAGTGACAAAAACAGACAATGGAGCCAACAGCAGAAAAAAAGGTTGACTAAAGAAACATGAAAAGACACTCAGAACTGAAAGCATTTTTTCTTTATCTCCAGGCTTACTAGTTGTCCAATACAGTGTGCAATATAATTAGAATTGAATGGTCTGATCCTTCAATATCTCTTTCTGTGGCACCAAAATGTCTTCTACTAAAATTAAAATCAAGCATCAAGATCATGATTGTGCCCATGTGTTTACACACCTACGAGTAAAGCTTCTGAAACTTTGCAAATGCAGGATCAGGCAAACACACATGATTACTCAAAATATTTCTTAGTCACGCATAAGGACTACATATATCTTTAACATTGGTCAAACTATGAGAACTTTAGTTATGTTGAATGACAGAATCATAGCAAATCAGGATTGGAAGGGACCTCAAAAGGTCATCCAGTCCAACCCCCTGCTTAAAGCCAGACCACCCCCAAGTATCTCATCTTACCCTTGAGTTTGTCTACCCAGATCTTAAAATCCTCCAGGGACAGAGATTCCACAACCCTCTGGATCGCTGTTCCAGTGTTTTACTACCCACCTAGTCAAAAAGATTCTCCCAATATCTAACCTCATCTTCCCTCGCTGCAACTTGAGACCATTGTTCCTTGTTTAGTTACTTGCCACCACTGAGAACAGTCTAGCTGCATTTTCTTTGTAAGCACCTTTCAGGTTATTGAAAGCCGCTATTAAATCCCCACTCAGCTTTCTCTTCTCTAGACTAAGCCCAGTTCCCTTAACCTTTCCTCAGACATTACATGCCCCAGCCCTAGCCATTTTAATTGCCCTCCACTGGACTCTCTCCAATTTGTCCATATCCTTTCTGTAGTGGGGGGCCAAAACTGGATACAGTACTCCAGATGTGGCCTCAGCAACGCAGAATAGATCAGTAGCAAGGGGCTGGGCCACTTGCCCTTTGGTCAATCAGAAGCATGGGGCAGCAGTGCACTGAACTCTGTCCGTGAAGTAGCTGCCAGGCCCCATGTTATGCCTATGAAATTGGTGGGCAGCCACCTGGAATTAGGTAGGTGACTAATGATTAACCTGAAGGAGCTATAAAAAATAGTGTTCCAAATGCTTTATTGTATAATCCAAAAGATTTTGGAAAATGAACTGCAGGGAATTTTAATGTATTTTCAGTAAAGTGTGATTGATCGTGACAGATTGCTTTCCCTTTATTAGTATGTAATCTTATTATTCTATACTGTATGGACTTTTAAAAATAGACAAAGCTACCAATGTCAAAAATAGGGAACACATCAATATGTCAATGTAAACTGCCTTTGCACTAGTGTAAACATGAAGCAGATATATAATGTACAACCTTACACGTATTTAAATCACTCTACTCTGTGAAAAAAGTACCCCTGGGGAAGTCAGGAATGACAATACATCAGTGTAACTTATTCCAGTGTATGGGTTATGCATCTGTAGCTTTAGTTCATTTTATCCTAGTGTAGGTGTTTACTTAATGCAAACAGGCTATTACTGGCTCCCCTGCTAGTTAGTCCTACTGCAAGGAGCTGCCTCTTGAGAGCCTGTTATCCATCTACTCTGGGCACACATCAGACCACAAACTGATGTAACTGATGGACACTATGTACATGTCATGTGTCCATACCAAAAATTGGCATTTTTCTCCTCTTACATTGGCATAAAGCAGGAATAACTTGATTGAATCCAATAGGTTACAGATTTATTAAAACATGCGGTGAACTTAGACTCAGGCACAGTATCCACCACTTCCCTTACCTAGTGTTGACTGTTGCAACAGGAGCAGCTTGCTTCTCTCCCTTCTAAGAAGGACTTCTGAGGACATGACATTTTAACTGCCTTCGGGATCTTAATAGCATGTCATCTGTTTTCTAACATATTGCATGCCGCTATCACTTTTGGTAATAAGTGGCTGCAAATTTAGCAACTGACACACACAATTGTAGGGATTTGACATACTCTAGATCACACATTAACTACCACTGAGCATTCCTATTTTCTATTAAAACAGAGGCTTATTAAGATCTAAACGGAGCCTTTTTGTGACAGGTCTCAGCAGGATAATAAGAAGGTGCTGTCTTTTAACCTTCCAACTTGTTCAAAATAAAGAGAGAACTCTTGGATTGTTACTTCTAGTCCTTCCCATATGGTCCAACACAGGCTGCAAGTTAAATCTCCAAAACCGTGATATGTGGGTTGTTGAGGCTTTTAAAAAAGCCATGAACTGCTCCACAGAGGTAGGAAGTGAAGACATTTATTTAAAACTCTGTGTTATTAGGGATAGATAAAATACAATGTCTGCCTGAATAGCTCAGAATTCTGGGAACATTGGAATTGTCTACACTGCACCTGTTGCATGTCTCTGTGTGGTATAACATCCTACAAAGCCAGCTGCTCTCATTAGAAGTACTATGCTGATGATGCCAGAGAGATGCTTTGTCGCTGCTCCGAAGAGGGCTGAAACAAGGTGGATCCTTAAGTATGTATGGTCTGATACCAATTTAGCTTTAATATAACATGACCCCAGCCACATGGGGGAACAGTCTTCTATGGAATCAAGGCTAATAGATCAATCGGAGGGTGCACTGGGGCCTTCTTCTCTAATTGATAGTGGGTTTGGGTTCATTTAGGCCAGATGATTAAGTATGTGGTATTTTTATTACTCTTCTATGACCACAGCAGATGAGCTGCCATAAATGCAGTAATGCATGCATTCTACTTTCCATCTGTTAGTTCAGACCTAGTTAAGGATTACCTGGAGGGCTTAGATGTGTCCAAATTGGCGGGCCCGGATGACCTTCATCCGTGGGTGCTGAGGGAATTGGCTGATGTCATTGTGGAGCCATTGGCATGGCTGTTCGAGGACTCCTGGTGCTCAGGCCAAGTCCCTGAGGACTGGAAAAGGGCCAATGTGGTCCCTATTTTCAAGAAGGGGAGGAAAGAAGAGCCTGGAAACTACAAGCCAGCCTCAC
>NW_017728910.1:2593094-2611054 GCF_001723895.1 Crocodylus porosus | reverse complement strand
TGGTGTACACTTAGCAGATCCACTGCTAGGCACTTTGTCAATTATTACTGCTACACAAACAGGAAGGATGACAGGAAATGTGATGTTTTTAATAGATATCACAAGTTATTCTGGCAGCTTCTCTACCATTATTATCAGATATGTAATATACATACATACACACATACACAATTTCTATAAGTTTTCTTTCCTTTCATCAATTGCTTGGTACTTAATGCTTATTTTCCTACTTACCTACTGTTAATTCAGGCTAAATTTCTCCCATTGAATTTAAGGGGCCTCAAATATTTTTGCATGAAGAGTTATCTAGTTTTAAGTTACAATAATATATCACAGAACATAAGGTACATTATAAAGTACTAAGGACTGTAAGTCAGAGCCTTTAAATTCTGACCTTGTAACATGGACATGCCTTTGCACTCACAAGAAATATTTCTACTTCATTGGGACTTGAGAATATTCAACATCTTGTCAGGTTAAGCCATGAGTTTACAATCACTGTCCAAGGGTAATCAATGACACTTGTTTTATTAAAAATATTTTTCAGTTGGTTGCCTACTGGCTACCCAGCAATCCCCTTAGTGGAAGGCTCTAAAGCCTGAGATAATTAAAGTACAAAGACTGCCAAACCTAGTAATTTTCAAAGGAATATAATAATGCATTATTGGTTTGTAGTATCTATTGTACAATGTAAATGAGAAGGAAGAATGAGGTGGGGTGACAAAGAGAGAAAGTAAATCTTTGCAACAAAAATGCTGTGAAAGAGACATAGGTGATGGCAAAGCCACAATAATGTTAGTATTTAGAAGACCATGGATTGTCAAGGATTTTAGCTTCATTTTCCTTTTTATTTGAACTACAATCATGATGTAAAACAGGAATCTTCACCTGTACTTCAGTGTGAATTGCTTACCCTAAAGAGAGGGCATCCTTCTTTCAACAGCTGCAAACCCATAGAGTTCAACTAGAGATTCAAATACCTAATGGTTAATCAAGAAAGCTATCATAAAAGGAACAATGTTAAAAAAAAAAATCAACAAAATCTGGAGGAGATTTTACTAGGACAATCTCGTATTAATAATTTTATACATGTTGGTGTAATATTGTAGCCATGATGGTTCTGGAAACATACAAGATTAAGAATTTTTGTGGATGATATCTTTTATTGGAACAACTGCATGTTTGGGACAGACTTAGAGAAGCTTTTGGGTATCACAGTACCCATCCACAGTACCCAAGAAAGGGTACTGTGATACCCAAAAGCTTGTCTGTGAGCAAGGCAAAGGATAGGAATGACCTTGAGTACTGAAGCAGTAGAAACAGATTAAATGTGCAAAGTCCAGGACTTTATACCAAAGCCAAGGACTTTATACCAAAAAATTTGGTATAAACTGGGAGCTTCTCAGCAGGCACATCTACACATGCGCCCCACTGCACAGCTGGTACTGTGCAGTCATTTAGTACTTTAGTAATTGCAAGAAGCTACTGTGCAGTAGTTCATTGCTACTGCACAGCAGTGACAGCATCAAAGTTACTGCCCACCAATCCTACATCGCTGTAGCAATGAGCTACATTGCTGTACCTGATCACTGTGGCAACATAGCATCTCATGTAGACACACCCGGCAGATAACAATGGAGAAAAGAAAATGTGGGTGTAACAGTTCATCAAAGGATAGCTAAGGACATCAATGTGATGCAGCCATGAAAAAAAAAGCAATCCAAAGATGTACTGGACAAAATTTGTCCAGTAAAGAAAGGATTGCATTGGTACCATTGTACAATATAGCATTCAATTCTGGTCACCCATTCCATTCAAGAAAAAATGAATGGAAAGGCAATAGAGATTTTTATTCATGAGGGTAGATTTTAAAAACCTTGGCTGTAACTTAGCAAAATGAAAGCTGAGAGGGAATGGAATGACTCTCTATAAACACCTCAGAGCGGTAAACACTGTGATGGAGAAAAGCTAGTTCAGTTAAAGAACTATGCTGGCCCAAGAACAAATAGGTTTAACTAGCCATGGGTAAATTTAGTCTGAAAATTAGAAGGCCTTTACAGGGTTTTACTGGAACCTCTAAAAGGAAAAATGGGGGCAAGAATTCAAACTATTATCAAGATGAAGATTTGTCAGTTCATGAAAGGGACTATGTAATGTGGGTGCCTGGGATAGCAGGGGCCAGACTGGTTGACCCAGAAGATGTCTTGCAAGGCTACATCCCTACGAAATAACTTGTTTGTATGAGGAAACAGACCAGCACCATTATAACGGAGTAATTATATAATTATGAAGATACTAGCATTATTACAATTAATAACTATAGCTATGCTGGTGTATTTCCCTATGTAGACAACTTCTAAGTTGGAGGCATTCTCCAAAAACAACATCACTCTGCAGATCAGCTTACGAGTACAGAATGGTCAGCAAGTAATTGCCTTCATACAGAGATCCTGAAGTCTTCTCCAGTGACATTGTTTATTATTTGCCCTTGCAGCATCTTACTGAACACATTCCCTTTGTGCCATAACTAGGGGGTTTTGCTAATGAAATATGGCATTAGTGGGATTTATATTAAATGGCTGGAATTTTCAAAGCGGTCTAAATAAAGTTACACAACCAAATCTCATTTTCCAAATATCCAGCCCTGGAGCTTATGCTACTTAACCTGAGAGAAGAGATCTATTTTCTCAGTGTTTATTCCACTGGAACATGTTGGGAAAAGATTAAGGGTTTTTACCCCTTCTTTTTTATTCTAGGAAACTGATTAAAGAACCTTATAATGTGAATCATCACACCAGGCTGAGGCAGCAAGCAATAGTCCTTTTCAGTTCTTTGCATAAGATGATTCTCTTTGTGTGCATACACAATGTATAACTAATAGTCTGCCTTATGTTTTACAATGAACATGTAATCCTGACCATAAACAAGAGATTATGTTTGCAGCAGGAAATGAGAAGAGCAGAGCACAGAATTGGTTGTTAATCTAACATACTATGTTTTATCCAATATGCAGGGAAGAAGTACTGTTTTGAAAATGTTTCTTTACATAAACCTGAAAATTCACGTTCAAAATGTTTCTCTAAGAATTATTAATATGGAGCTGGGGCCTGATTCCACTAGAGCCAATGACAATATTCCCCTCTACTCCTCATTATCACATTAATGCAGCAGGGTTGAATTTCAGTTATTTTTTTTCCACAGGGGGGAAAGTGTCTATTTTATGTACATTAAAAATAAAGCAAGCAGGAAAGCATACTGATGGGAAAAAGCAAAGACACCCCCCCACACACATTTAGAAGCTATCACATCCACATTTCATTCCTGAGGTCACTCAGATACACAGTTATGCTGTCTGTCTCTTTTTTTCTCCTGCTGTTGCTTGGTCATCCAGCAGCCTGCCAATGAGCAAACATAGGCACTTCAAACACATATATTTGCTTACAGAGTGACTGACAAATCCAAAACTTGAAACCCAGAAAAAGGTGCATTCAAATAAGAATATTTCTGGACAAACCAATACAAGTCTTGACTTTCATGATGATGAAAATCCCTAAGAACAATGAAACAGATGCATTTAATTGGCATTATGAATGGCATGATCCCCCAAAAATGAACGGCCAAAGCATCTGGAAGGAGTAGAAAGTGAGGAGAAAGATAAATCAGTCCCTAAGTGTCTATTCTTTCTGAGCTGACAAAGAGATCAGGTGAGTCAGAATACTCTGAATCAATTCAAGACAATGAAGGTGCTTATTCTTTTCATATGCATAACAGTGAGAATTAAGGGAAATTGCAGTGGATTTATACTTGCATGAAACGGCGGTAAGCAAGAAGAGAATTCAGCCTTTCAGTCATATGACCCCAACCTATTTTTTTTCTACAGGATGCCTTATTCAAGTGTAGACCGGGCAGTACACAATGAATGAAGTAGCTGTTCAGCATTTTTTAAACACATTGTTTGATGCATGAGCCCTTGGCCCTATCCACTATAAAACAACCTGAGGGTTCCAAAAAGGTGCATTCACAAGTGTATGCCTTACTTCATCTACTTTGTACTGCAACAAAGGAAGGATTCTGCAGTATTCAATGTAGTATCTGAGGCAGGTCATCCATGGAAGGAATGAAGCATATGGCATGCAAAGATTATGGGTATGTCTACACTGATTTCACTTGTATACACCAAACCCAGAAATATGCCAGGAAATATGCTCCAAAGATGTCACCTCCAGTGGGTTTGAGAGAGGCTGTTGGGGACTACCCAGAGCAACCTATGCAGAGTGTGAGAGAAGGGTTGTGCGCAGGGATGCACCTGCTGAAACATGCTAACACCACCACAGTGCAAACACACCATGGCCAGGTATGGACATTACACATAATCCAGTTTAAATGGTTGGAAACCAGTCTACCCCATAACCAAACAAATTCAGTGCATATAGTCTGGTTTAAAAATGGTGGAACCTAGTCTAAGATATACGTGGATTGATGTGGTTGCAGCCTTAATTGATTTAGGTTAGACTGGTACACTGAACTTTTTGTACTGTATCAGACCCCCTACCAACTGAAGCTAGGTTGCTGTCCACCAGCATACCAGGCAAATTTGCAGCCCCTGGCTAACCCTCCCTTGCAGGGAGACATCTAGCATCGAGCTTGGGTGCACCGGCTGAAAGCCTAGCTGGCCCCACCCCCAGGCTCTCAGAGCTGAGTCAGCGCAGCTCCACCTCCTGCCTGCAGCCGTCTGTGAGATGCAGCCAGGCATCAAGGGGAGGAGATGGAGGCTTCTGCCCCACAGACTCAGCACGGACTCTCAGACCACAGCCCCTCTTCCTAGCCCCACCTCCTGCCTGTGGCCAGCTGTCAGCTGCAGGTGTGTGGGGAGGGAAGAGAGCATCTGTACCTCAGTATTTTTTTAAGCTTTATACTATGTCCATAGCTGTGGGGAGGACACTCTGCAGAAGGAAGTATCGGGCCCCTCAGAGCTCCAGTAAATGACAGGTAGGAGCAGGAGGCACCTGGAATAATTCCTGCCATCACAATTCCTGTAATTGCACTGGGCACCTGCTGCCACCATCTGCCCTTCACCAGAGCGGTAAGTGGCCCAGTCCTTCCTTCTGTGGGGCACACTTCTCCCCACTGCATAGTGTGGGACTGTGCACCACCTACATTTGTTGGAGCTCTGAGAACCTGATACTTCCTTCTGTGGAGCCCTACCTCAGGTGGCTGTGCCATGGTGACCCACTCTGGGGCTCTCCTCTAAGCCTAGGGCTGGGCATGGGGGAGGGTCTGCAGTGACAGAAGTTGGGGGTATGCTCACGCATGTGTGGAACCCAATCAGGGGTGGCTGCTTGGCTCCTCTCGGCGTTCTCTGGCAGTCTGGGAAGCCCATAGGGCATGGTGGGAGACATGTGGGAGCAGTGGCAATGCATAGGGGGTGCATGTGCACCTCCTGAGCATGCTGGTGCATCCCTTGATCAGCCACACTTGCCGCTTAGGCGATGCGCAGGAGGGGCAGGTGTGAGCGCTGGTGCTCTCCCTGCAAGAACCGGCCAGGAAATAAAGTGCCGTTGCACTCTCAGAGGTGCCCACAACTGGGGACCCGCCCCCCCCCGTTGCTGACTGGTCATTGGGAGGTCACATGCCCGCCCTCCCCGAGTAAGGTGGCACCAGTTGCCCATGTGTGGGAGCACTTCAGTCAGTGCAGGCACACTCTGCCCAACAAAGGGCAAACGTGTGTTCTGTTCACTCCTGTTCCAACCTATACCACTTACAGAAACCCATGTAGGTTAAATCAATTCAACCTCAGGCTTTTTGAGCATCTGTACTTAGTCCATATGGCTACACATCTAAACTGGGATCATGTTGCCAGTTGCATACAGAAGTGACATTCCTTTTGTATTGGGGTAGAAGGATATTTGTATAGAAACACTTTAGAGCAGAGTGATTTATAAACGGCCTTTTAGTAAGTGAGGACACTGGTCCCACTGCCATCTAATAAGATGTGGCATGCTCAACTGCCACTTAGGCCCAAGATCTCATCTTAAGCCTATGGCCACAGCTACATATGGGGGTGTCACAGGGCGGGGACCCAGGAGTGGCCGTGATCTCTCCTGGTGCCCCCTACCATGCCAAGTTGACTATCAAGCACCCTCATTCTCGCCCGCCACGTCTTTGATGACAAAAGTGTTATAAGGGAGGCTGCCTTTTGTCCCTTGGACACAGTGCTCTTATTTATCCTGGCCCCATTCTGTGTAGATTGATTTTGGTGCCCCCCCCAGCCTTATGGGCTATGTGTGACTCCTACCACCCCTTATACCATGCCCCAAACCTCTCAGATGTACTGGACATTGTCTTGTCAAACTCCTTTGCTGCGCCCTCACAGCTCCCCCTTGCTATAGCCTGGGCCCCCATGGACGTCCTCTGGGCTCGTCTTAGTTGCCCCACTGGGGCCTTTCTCCGCGCTCCCCACGGACGCTCTCTGGCCTTTCTCACAGCCGTGCCCACACTGGGGCTTCCTCTTACAATCCTGCCCGCACTGGGCTCCTGCCTCGCGCTCCCTGCCCGCACTGGGGCCTCGTTTCACAATCGGAGTTCAGGTGGCCGTAGCCGTGCCTCGCCCCCAAATTCCCCTCCCTGGGGCTTCTAGTCCTCTGTGAGCCCTCTCTGGGGTTTCTATTCCTCTGTGCACCCTCCCTGGGGCTTCTTCCAATTGGGGCTCAGGTGGCCATAACCGTGCCTGGCCCCAGGCCTGTCTTCTCGGGTCGCTCGCCTGCCCTGGGGCTTCCCCTGCACAACACTGCCCACTGGGGCTGGGGTCTATATGTCCCCAAAACACAGCACCCTGTCCGGCGCCAGGAACCCCCCACGCTACTGGGGAGCTCCTATGAGGCCTCCTCCAACCCCTACAGCCTCACTCGGTCCTCCGGTGTAACAACTATCAACAGAAAACTCAAGCCCCTGGGCTACAACATAAACTCCAAGCCATCGGCTAAAACACAATTTCTAAGCCCTCTGGCTAGCCATCATTCAGAACCCTACCAGGGCTTGCTCCCCCAGTCCTCAGCCGAAGCTGTTCAGGCCATCTAGCTTCCACTCCTGCAGAGCTCTCTCTTCCTCAGCTGCCAGAGGGGAACTGCCTCCGCCAGGCCCTGTCCCCTTCTGGTCAGCTGACCCAATTGCGGTTGCCCCAGCAACCGGCACCTGTACCTCTTTCCAGGAGCAGGGCACTTCCGTGTCCTGCGACAGAGGGGAAAAAAACCCCAAGCAGGTAATCCTATTAAATTTTGGCCTCGAGACCTCTGGGCTTTCCTTAAATCAGAAGCTTAAAGAGACCTAGGAGAAGTTATTCAATTTAAATTAACCAAATTAAATTAACCAAAAAATTCAATGTTGTGAATTGAAATCAGCGTTTCTTTTCCAAATTTAAAGTTTATTACAACATAAATCAGGCAAATTCTAAAGCTTCATTGGCATCTGATTTGGAGAATGCTACCTTCCTCCTTACTTTGCTAACTTAGAGAATGAGGGGCCTAGCTAAGCAAAGACAGAACTAGCATGGAGAAGGAGTTGTCCGCACAGGGAAGCTAGTGAACGGTAAGCTAGGATGTGAATTTACAGCATGCTGTTTGCTCTGTAGTCTCTCTCTTTTGGGAATACTTAGAGCCTTTATTCCTGAAGTGTTTTCCCCATCTACACGATTCCAGAGATTCTTAGCATCTTTTTAAAATTCTCAGTGACTGGACTTGTACAGAATGCAAAGAAACCCCAAAGCAAAACATAAATAATTTGGGGGAGGGGAGGGAGAGAAGGACCCTGGTTGTAAGTCTGTGAGAAATCAGGGTAGATATGCACCATTATAGACCAGGATTATAACTATTTTTATATTATATATATTCTAATATAATAAAAGCCTTAGTCTGTTGGTCTGTCCATAGCACTTTATTTGCACTCTAATTGGCTGTCTTGGCAGCCAATCACAATGTCACTGGCCTCGATCCCGCCCTCCCCAGCACCAGCCCTGCTCCCTGAAGGCAGCATTGGCACAGGGTCCTGGTTGAGGGTGATGGACCAGGTGGAGGTGGAGCTGGTCCTGGTTGAGGGTGAGCAAGGCAAGCTCATCCCCCACTCCTGGGAGGCAGCAGCAGCACGGGGTGATGGGTGGCAGTGCTCCTCCCCCCTCCCCATTATTCCTGATAACAGGCAATTGGCTAGTGTGTCTGTGGGGGTGGGGAGGCACGATAGATAGATAGATAGATAGATAGATAGATAGAAAGAAAGAAAGAAATTAGAGAGAGAGAGCATATATATCATAAAAGCACAAGCTTTCATGAACCCAAGCTCATTTCATCAGATGCTGATGCTTTCATAAAAGCTTGTGCTTTCTATATACATATATATCTTATATAGTTAGTATATAAAATGTGCCTCTCTATCCTGCCTTCTGACTGACTTCACACTAACATAGCTAACTACCTCTCTATGCTCATTGAAGACTATGGACTATGAATGCATTTAATACCAGGAAATGTGTCAAAGTGAGAGGAAAAGACAATTACACTAAAGTAATTTCAAAACGGATTTATTTTAAAAAGGGACACATAGATACAAAGCTGTGAACACGTGCAGCTTTGTCATTAGGGGCAATGGATTTGATGTGCTAGATCAAGGAATTAATTATCAGTGCTGACATGAAGACAGAATTAATCTCACATGGGGATACATAGATCTCTGTTCTCTGAGTGCCATGAATCTACACTATGTATTGAAATGTTATCAGACTATTACACTGAATACTCCAGTTTTGAAAAGTGGAGTGAGAAATTTGGAAGTAATTAACTGACTGACTCTGATATGTGTGCATTGCGCATAATTTCTAAACGAATACAATTTTTGCTTTATTTGTGTAAAGATGAAGATTGTCTTTTGCCTCAAGACACTACAATATTCTCTGAATAGGTTTTCTAATTTTTGGTAATTATCTTCCTGCAATTATACACTCTATTCCTGTGTATGATCTTAACCAAATACCAGTATTGGTACCAGGGTTACATCACGTGACAGGCAAAAATCCTATCAATAAAATATGACTTTTAAGTCCAAATTCTGTTCTCACTTATACCCAGTGAGAGTTCATTTGTCCTTGCAAGGATATAACATTACTACTTTGCTTCTAACCTAGTGCAGAAATGAATACCATTATCTAGAAGACTCTTTTCTCATTAACAGAAACAATAAACAAACCTTAGCCTGCTAAGGCTTCCATGTAGGTTTTATTATTCCTAGTTATCTTTCCTGCAGAAAGGGATTGAAGGGCAAGACATCACCAAGGGAGAGCAAAAGACAAGACCTGGAGTCCAAGTTAGCACATCCTAAGGGATTCTTCCAGAGGCAGAGTCCAGAGACAGGGACCAAGTTACCAAAGCCAAACAGTGTTCACCAAGCCAGAGTCCAGTAGCAAAGTCAAACAGATGGCAGAGCATACAAGATCCAAAGAGGCTTACCACAGCAAACCCTCAGGAGAAAGTGTTGTCTAGCCTGGAGTTTGCTGCCACAAGTGGACTTAAATGGGGAGGTTGCTAATCCCAATAGCTAGCAGGAGGTCGTAACAGTGGCCAGTTAATTCATCAGCCCAGTTGGCACTGTCAGTTTGAGTCTCTAGCACAGGGGTGGGCAATTATTTTGGGCTGAGGGCCACTTACTGAGTTTTTGCAAGAAGGGGGTGAATGTTTATGGTGGTATGCCTGTGAGATGCACTCTATGAACACACAACCCCCCCTCCCGCTCCTGGCCCTGGGATATTGGCGAGGCCCCATGCTCCTGCAGTCCAGCCATGCAGCCAGGAGCCAGTGATGCTGGAGTGGCCAGCAGCCCAACACAGAAATGGGGAAATGGCAGCAACAGGCATGGGGGAGTGGGAGTGAGTGGGCGTGTGAAGCACAGGGACAGCTGGGCAGGAGCATGGTACGTGCAACAGTGTCCTGGAGTCAGCACTAGCAGGGCCCAGAACGGGGTGGCAGGAGCACGGGGCCCCTGCCCCCCCTGCAGCACAGCTGGTGCCAGGTCCCACATTTCTGCCACCCTGCTCTGGGACCTGCTGATGCTGGCCCCAGGACACTGGCCTGGGCCCCGCGCTCCCACCCAGCTGTCCCTGCACACTGTGCACCCACTCACTCCCATTCTGCCACACCTGTAGCTGCCATTTCCCTGCTTCCCTGCTGGCTGCTGGCCACTCCAGCACCACATGGCTCCCAGCTGCATGGCCAGACTGTGGGACTCAGCAGGAGCTGGCCCAGCCTGGCCCAGCCTCAAGGACTGAGGCAACAGCCCACGGTACTTCCTTGCCTTCCCCCCCTTCATCGTTCTTATCTGAGTTCCCCTTTTGGGTGCAGGGAGGCAGGGGTAGCCCCCAGAACCCAGGTCAGAAAGCTCTGCTAAGCACGGGGCTTTGGTCAGGGCTGGCCAGGCTTTCTTTCTGGGCTGCTGACTCCTGCTGGCTTCCTCTAGGTCCTACTGCCTCTGTCTCCTGTCATCTTTAACAGACAGCCAGGACCAAATAAATATTAATTTTAAAAAAAATTTTAGGGGCCCTGTGAGCTAGATAGAATAGGCTGGTGGGCTGGATTCAGCCCCTGGGGCATATTTAGCCTACCCCTGCTCTAGCAGGATTTGGCCAGCTGAGCAATTCGTCCAGGCTGAGCTGCCTGTTAGGACTCCTGACACAGAAGAGTTCTCAGCTTTTTTTATACAACTGTGTTGGAACTAAAGAGACCTCCCTGGTCTTGTTTCCTGGATGAGTCAGTGGAGTGTCTCTGGATCTTTAAATAGAACCCTAGCACCTGATATCTGTCCAGATCTCTGTTTGAAAACCAAACTATACATCTCCATAAAAATTACTCTAAAATCTATAAAGCTGGATTCTCTACTCTGCTAGGGCCTCTTAGCACTGTGTAAGACTAAATGATACAAGGCAATCTTAAAATTCCTAGACATAGTCTTGCATTGTGCTCTTGCATAGACAATTCTCTTCCATACTGAGGAAAGGGAGGTGATATTTCAAGAATGTTTTGAGAATGGTCTACCTGACACCTCATCCACAACTGGGATCAGACCTGCAAAAAAAGCAGTGGTTGGCCCCTATGATCAGGAAGATGCAAATGGCAGACATGACTGTTCACTGCCCTGAGTATTGCTCAAACACGGGGAGGAGTCAGGCCAACAGAATTTAATAGGACAGCTTTCTTTAAGAAGTTTTGGAAAAACTTATACTGTCAATAGTGGGGACATAAATCTCTCAGATGGTATAATGAGACCTGTAGAAATATCAGCCTGTTCTATTAACTTCCAGAAGACTTTTCCAAAAGTTTTGTCTGTGTAGAAGCTTCCTGGTTAATATGGTTAAAAATAAAAGAGGAAATGAATATTTAAAAACAGTAAGCAATGGCCTGCCTCTGCTCTCTTTAACATTGGTGTTTTTGAAAATTTCACCAAATATATTTAATCTCAGAGTAAAATCATCTCCCCTAACCACTCTTCTCCATTAGATAGTACTCAGTAAAATTTATCTTATATATAAATTGTTATGTTCTATACTATGAAACATAATAGGGAAAAACAGGGCAATGTAAAATTATCACATGGGAAGAGAATGGAGACAGTTGAATGACAATATTTTATACAGAAAATTTCAACCTACCACTACTGAAATAAAAGATAATCCAAATATGTCTTTCTACAAGTACAGTAGAAATTATATAGTATTATTCTGGTTTGATAGCTAAGTAAACTCCTTCCAAAGCAGTCCAGTAAAAATGTAGTCAAATGGAGTCTTTAAACAGCAGGTAGCTGTTGGTTTCCTATTCTCTCTTAAAGGCAAGCAGGAAACAAATCTAACAACATTGCCCTTCAATATAAAAAGCAAAAAGAGCAAATAAAACTCAACGCTAAGGTTGCCTGTGTCACCTGTGTTACTATACTAAAAAACTAATGAAAAAGAATGTGTAATGGCTCCAGAGAGCAGCTGGCATTCGAGCACTTCAGGTTGCTATATTGCATGATGTGAAATGACATGAAACAAGTTTAAGTCACATAAATGACTGTCCATTGACAGTGTAAATCAGCAGGCGCATATTTACAGCTAGGAAGAAACATATTCAGTTTAAATAGCAGCTTTCCCTACTGAAAAAGCAGCAGAATTTCATAGAATATATGTTACTGGTGGACTTCTGAAAACACCAGATCTTAACACTGGTAACATAATAGGAATGAGTCTCTTTAAAAGAAAAGATATTGAACAGACTACATAAGGGATTCAGATTTTTAGAGCAGACTTTAAATTGTAGTCACGTCCACCAAATCAGTGTTTTTCAACTTGTGGTACGCGCACCCTTGGGGGTATGCGAGACATGGGCAGGGGGTACGTGGGTGCTGTGTTTTGGTGTTTGCTTCCTTGGGCCAGAAGTTCCAGCTGCCGCTCCTCCCGCCATGTTCGGTGCACCAGGGCTTTCCCTTCCCAGCATCAGTGTGCCAGGGGATAGGCAGGGAGGCCCCATTCAGGCTGCTTTGCCCTGGGCTGCAGTGGAAAAAATGGGGCATGCCTCGCGGCAGTGGAACCTGGAGTGCTATGGTGGGATTTCCAGTTCGCTTTTGCTGCGTCAATTGGCAGGGGGTCCTGCAGAAATTGAAATTGAAATATTTCAATAAAAATTAGAAGGTTCCTCAAACCCCAAAACCCAACCTGGCAAAATTAATATGAAACCCATAAAAGGGTTGGTGTTGCCAGATATGAATTTTTGCCCAAACAGTTTCAGCCAGCCTTAGTGGCAAGCTGACTTCAGAGATCTATTTGCTCAGAGATAAGAAGAAAAAAAAAGGTAAGAGGAGAGAAAATAAAGAGAGAAGAGAAAAAAGCCTGTCCAGATTCACTGTAGATTGCACTAATAGTAGACTCAGCAGGGTCTAATGTCCATATAATGTCCATAAAGAATTTCCCCCTTACCGAGAAATGCAGATGAAAAATTAGATACATGCATTAATAATGCAAGTAATTAGCTACATGAAAAAATTGAGAAAAGTAACAGGGAAATCTTCATTAATGGACATTTCTAAATTGATGTTAATAATGGGGGGGTTATTTTTCCTAAAAGAAATGTCCTAGTTCAAACATGACTTAATTCAGGAAAGTCCAAATGTCTATGTTGTGTAGGAGATCACGCAAAATGGTCACAATGGTCCCTTCCAACCTCATAAGCAATTCATCTTTTTCATATCAGTGATGGGACATACTGGCAGGGCAATGTGTGAATAGGAAACTTGCCCTGCTGCTGCCCTCTATACAGCGAGATCCCTAAATTTACCAGGTTTGTCGAAACAAATGTCTTTCGCCTGCTTAAAATCCATACTTTTTAAGGGGAAGTCTAAAGTAGCATAGAATTTTTTTCAAATAAATCTATTTGCATGAAAATGTTATACATTTGGTGTATAAATCGTGATAGGTCTTCAAATTGGCACTGAAATCTAACCGTAAAAACGCAACTTCCCTCACTCTCCCAGAAACAAAATACAGTAAAAGCTCTGTTACCCAGCATCCCCCAGGAATAGGGGATGCCGGTTAATCAAATATTCTGGTTAATCAAATGCGCACTGTCTGGTGCACTGCCTGGCATCAGTGTGCCAGGGGACAGGGAGGGGTACCTGCGCAGGCAACCCACACAGGTTGCTTTGCCCTGGGCCGTGGGCCAAAGAAGTGACAAAGAAAACCTCTACTCGCGGCAGTGAAACCTGGAAGCAGTACTTCTGGTTTCGCATTTGCCGCATCCCTTGGGTGCCAGTTAATAGTGTTTTCTGGCTAATAAAGTGCCGGTTAACACAGATTTTGCTGTAGTACGTGCTGATCCTATGGATCTATCCTTTTTCACATAGGCACAGACTTCTGCCCATACAGAATACATGAGGGATTAGAGTTCAACTGTAACCTGGAAAAGGTTTGATTGGAAAAAGTCCTATTTCCAACCTAGACCTGAGGTTTAGCAGCTACATCGCTGATTTAAGAACCTCTCTTGCACATGTTTAGAGCTACGATATGAATTACTGATAACACTGGACTGATCCTTGATGCCATTTTATTCTGATTACTTGCATTGATTGGTGATTATGGGCCATATATCATTACTTGAATTGATCAGTAGTGTATTGGGTCATGTAATCCAATGATTGATTAACCCCTGTGAACCATTAAACTTCAGCTTTCCAATACTAGCTTAATCCAACTCTAGTCATTATTCTCTTTCTAATCAATATTCCAATATTCCAGAGAACTAAACTAGCTTTTCAGTTTACTTTATCATTATTGGCTTTGTAAAAATAGCTTATAGGTTAATAATGAATTAGAAATTGCTTGTGTCCTGCTATCATGCGTTGCACTATGAAATGCCTTTATATGACTCTTTGAATAAGATACTTAATTATGACTATCCAATTTAGATTTCTCCCTTGTGTATTTACTTTGCAGAAGTTTTCTGCCTGCAAGTGACCCTATTTCCTCAGTTTTTATTTAATTACTGGAAAAACATGTCCATCATCAACCGGATTTGTGATTACAGTTTTTTTTAATGGGAAACATGTTATATGATGGAGAACTAATTCCCCCAAACAACCAGAAGACCATGAGGAATTAGAAGAATTACAGCCACCATTGATTACTATTACCTTCTGAATCTTGAACTACCACTTATATCGAGCAAAGAACAGGTAAGCTGCCATTCTTAGTATTGCTAATAACAGTGATAGCCACGATTGTTATATTTATAATATCCTGTTTTTACACAACATAGCTTTCCAAATATTACCCTTTTTGAGCTGAAATTCCCCATGTCTTGTCTGATTACTTTTAGAAATTTGAGCAAAAATCTAAGCTGTTTTGGCAATAAAAGCACATTTCCTGCTAAAAAACGGGATTCAATTCTTGTGCATGTGAGAGAGAGTATGCATGAGAGTGTGTGTGTATGTGTAGCTATAGATGGGTGGATTTCAGATCTTTAGGTTTCTGAGGCAAAGTTGCACAATCTGTCAGAAAAGTCTATATAGGTAAAGAAATACAGAAACAGAAAAATAGTTGGTAATCAGTTAAAATTATATAATAATTTAAACACATAAGTTTAAAGAGGTTTAAACAGCTAAAAGTAAGCTTCATTAAAATATCTTCAAATTGTGCTTTAACCAACAGCTAGCTGCTTTCTGAGGTTCTCTGTTAATAATTCTAGTTATTCAACAGAAATTCACATTTTGATAAAGGTATTTTCCTTATACCTCCCTTTATAATCTGTGTTAATCACAAACACACCATGGAGATACATTTTTCGTGTTAGAAAGAATGACACCTTATCCTTCACCTTCTCTCACTGAGGTGAAATCCAGGACCCATTACAATCCTAGGCAAAATTTTCACTAGTTTTTTTCCCAACACAGTTGAAACCATTCACCTAAACAGACACTGTGTAGATAGTTCTGACTTCTCCCCACTTTCCTGAATAAAAACTTATTGTCTAGGCTTTGCAAGATCTGCTGATTGTATGCAGCAGCAAGAACAAGGCGCTGTAACTAGTTGCATTTAGACAACACAAATTGTATTGCCTTAGAGACCTCACACAGTATTTAAAATCAAAAAGAAAAATTCCCTTACATATCTGGTATCATCAGCAAGTCGAGTTGAAAAAAGAGAAGCTGCAAATGATAGTGATGAAGATTTTAGCAGTAACACACGTTGTTTTTTGGGGGGGTTTAATCTTTTCTGGTTGCTAACTAGTGCAACTGCAAGCAATGTATCCTCTTAGCCACAACAGCAACATCACAGGGCAATGGCTCTACAACCCAAAATAAGCCTATTGTTAGAATTTTCTTCTAAGTAACATGGTCGCATTTCCCAAACTCACAAAATTCATTTCTGGGGCTGCGTCATCACACAGGCTTCCCAGAAATGATTAGTTCAATGATATCCATCTGCAAATTACTGAGTGGGTAAAAAAAAATGGTGGGCTGTCTAAGGGGCCTTCATCATATTCTAGACTACCAAAACAACTCATAATAACACTGACCTAATCCAGACCCCACCAAAGCCACTTAATTTAACTTGGAGAGGGTTTTGGCCAACACTGAGCATCCTTGAAACTCACAGGTATAAATAGTTTAATAAAATCAATGTACTCTACCCACTCCCCATACTATGGTACAATTTATGACAGTGTTCCCCAATCCAACAATCTGGTTTTTGTATCTGGGCTAGGCATTTAAGATTTATAGCACTGTTTTCATGGTGAGTTGTCAGATCCCAGAAACAGAAACATGATCAGAAAAGCTTTGTTTCATTTAAAGCAGCAACCTTTCCCACCACAGGAGGGAAAACAGAACTAATGTCATCTATAGCCTTCCTATTGAGGTAATGCTGCCAGCAAGTGTATACTTACTCTCTCACACTATCTGGATGCACTTATTGCATTTAGACAACAGTAAGGCCTTGAAAATAATTGCCAAATCCTGCATGTGTGAATGTCTGATAATTTTCTGCTTGGAAAGATGGGCAAGAATGTTACCTTATGCCATGCAAATGAAAAGAGCTATTTTCTGTGGAGGTATAGAGGGAATACAGTGGGCCTAGTTATTGCTTCTTATGCATAATTCTGAATCTGCTGCTCTAATGAGCCCTTCACTTTCTGTGGTGACTGTCACTCACCTGAGTGAAAATGACTCAGACTGACAAATACTGTTAAATCTCAGAAATTAAATGAGATCTGAAACTGCTTGACTATACATCCCTGGTTTCCCATATGGTTTGATCAGTATTGTTGGTTAAACAAACTTGGAGGAGAGCTAACAAACCTATGGCTACCAAATAGGATCAACAGAAATAATTAAACTGGTCCTGAGAGTCACAGATGCTCATTCAATTCTTAGGATAAGGCTCTAAGTAGGGGAAGTGAGTTGTTTGCATTATGAGCTAACAGGAGCTGTCCAGGCCTATATCAGGTGAAAAGGACAGATTTCCCCCAACACTAACCTGGGAGATTTTAATGGGGACTTGCAGAAAATAGTGAAGGCTGCTCTATGACTTCGTAGCATGGGTGATGACAAGCTCTAGTGAATCACAGGATTGGTGGTGGGAAATATACAGTCACTATCAGGAACACCGGGGAACTTGTACACTAGGTTTACTTGGTTGATGGCTTCATTACCTTATGCAAGTACAATGCATTTGTTTAGAAAAAAAAAAATCAGCCAATCTCCAAGTTGTAAAAAAAATCCTCAGAAGAATCCTGCAAAATCCCCATCTGTCCCTTAATGCAGATTGTTGCCAGAACTGCTTTGCCTCTTATCTCTTGTCAGGTGAATGCTGCTTTATGAGGTCACTGATATAAAGCACCTGCAACAAATGAATCAAGACAGCAATAGCCATCCTGTTAGTAAATTCAGGCTCTTCATCAAGTATCCATAGTTTTTCAAGTGGAAGTGTTTGGCAGAGGAGACAATTGTGTGCATCATTACAGTAGTAAGTGTTGCCCATAAGTATCCATGGCCTCCTGCCTCAGTTGCAGGGTGCAAATAATTGAGGTATTTTTAGAACACCAATTTCTCTCTTCACAGTTAGCATGAGATCATAAAGAGACTAAATACACTGTGACCAGTGGGGTCCCAAAAGGCTCTGTCCTAGGGTCTATATTGTTTAACATCTTCATCAATGATGTGGGCACTGGTGCCAGAAGCGGACTGGCCAAGTTCGCCAACGACACCAAACTCTGGGGTAAAGTATCCACACCTGAGGACAGGAGGGTGATCCAGGCAGATCTGGACAGACTCATGAAACGGGCGGATGAGAACCTGATGGTGGTCAACACCAAAAAATGCAAGGTTCTCCACCTTGGGAGGAAAAACTCGCAGCACCCTTATAGGCTCGGCAGTGCTACGCTGGTTAGCACTACAGA
>NW_017728910.1:2577138-2592968 GCF_001723895.1 Crocodylus porosus | reverse complement strand
AGTCCAGAGAAGAGCCATGCACATGATCAGAGGTCAGGAAAACAGACCTTACGATGACAGGCTGAGAGCCATGGGGCTCTTCAGCCTGGAAAAGCGCAGGCTCAGGGGTGATCTGATGGCCACCTATAAGTTTATGGGAGTGCTCATCAGGATCTGGGGGAACGTCTGTTCACCAGAGCCCCCCAAGGCATGACAAGATCAAATGGTCACAAACTCCACTGTGACTGGTTCAGGCTGGACATAAGAAAGAACTTCTTCACTGTCCAAGCCCCCAAGGTTTAGAATAGACTGCCGCCGGAGGCACTTCAAGACACTTTTGGATGCTTATCTTGCTGGGATCCTATGATCCCTGCTGACTTTCTGCCCCTGAGGCAGGGGGCTGGACTTGGTGGTCCTCTGGGGTCCCTTCTACCCAAATGTCTATGAAATCTATGAAACATACTGCACAGAGAAGCTGTATAGTGGTCAGGGGGTGACATATCCTATCCTATCTATCGATGACAGCGAGCGGCAGTATTGCCGTTAGCTTGGGAGAGGGGGCTGGCAGTGGATTCAGTATAGTAAAAAACACTTTTTCCTCTCACTCATCCCTTGCCTGTGCACTAGACCAGAAGTAACAAAAACAGGTTAATGTGAAAAGGGGATCCCTGTACACCCCATTTTCTGTTCTGGTGGTGAAGAAGCAGGGTTTTATCTTCTCCCCATTAATCTGATTCTGTCAGATCCCTTCACATTATTCACCATTTTTTCTTCCCCCTCTGCATACTTACCCTTGCCAGTGATGGACAAATCAGAAATCATTTTGTATATAACAGCCTGCCCCTTCCTGAAGCCATAATCTAATAGTCACAATACCAGATTTTCCAAAGTAATCAGGACATTGTCTAGTTCCTATTTCTGAAGAAACCGTACTCTAAATCTGAACCAGTATCTGAACATCCACCCCTTGGGGGTACATGTGGGCTGGGAATTTGTCTTTCAAACTGAAACTGAAATAGAAGCCCTGACAGCATGTGGTCACTAGTCATTAAAAATCCCCCATTGTACTTGTTAGATTTTAGAGGCAGTTCTTGCCCTGTCCTGGCAAAATTCCAGTCAGTTATTACATTCTCTGCATAAACTGAATTCCCTTCCCTGTTTCATTGGCATAAATCATTTTCCACCTGCCTGTCTATACATGCTAGTGTTCTTTATTATGAGCATAGAATGCAAGGGTTTTATCTCCAAGATGGTTAAATGTCATAATCTTTCCACATACCGATTGTACTGTGCTTTAGAAACTTTTGTCCCTGAAGCTGACAAATATTTTCCTCAGCATCTGATTTTGCTTCCTAGCTGGAGTTGTAAGATTGCATTGAATTATGGCCTACTCCTGACCACTTTGGAAAAGTGAGGGCAAATGGGTATTTGTATTCCATATTCCTTATGATAATCACACCAAATATTTCAGCTTGCCCAGATTCTAGCTGCAGCCAGGGAATGATTGACTCCAGTCAGAGGCAGAGAGTTGCACACAAAAATAACTTTAAACACAGAGCTGTCACAGGGAGCAATCAGCCAAATCCAGCTGTACACATAGGTTCTTAACCTGAATACAGGACCTTCACCTAATACAGGAGGTATACGGTCCCACTAGGGGAAATGACTTACTGGACTTGATGTTGGCTATGGGGCATGACCTGGTAGGGGAGCTGCAGTTTCATGGTCACCTTGGGGACAGTGACCATCAATCAACTGAATTCACCATATGGCATAGAGTGGGAAAGATAACTAGTAGGGTGGAAGTACTTGACTTTAGGAAGGCTAACTTCAGTGTGCTTAGGAGTCTAGCCAATGATGCACTAAAAAAGACTCTGTCTCTGCACTCCAGCTGGCAATTAGGCTCATCAGCTGGAATGGTCAAGGTCTCCTGCAAGAATACCATGGGGTGCCCTCCCATTTGAAGGAAGGACACCACTCGGCACCTCTGGAGACCCTTCCTGCAGCTGTGGACATTGAGGGTCATGATCCTAAATGACCTCATGGCTGGCGGGGGGTGGAGTAGATGGTTCAGGAGGGGCCTTGTGCATTTCAATGCCAAGTGTGGGGCCCGATGGTTCACATAGCGCCCTCCCATATGTATACAGGGAGTCTATGAAACTGCAGGCCCACCTATAAATATGGGTGTTGCAGCTATTGGGCCCCTTGCCTTCCCCTGCCAGTGCCCTTGCAGTGGCAAGGATGCTGTCAAAATCTCCCCAGTGGTCCAAGGCTGGCTGTATCTTGCTGGCATACCAGTGGGTATAGTCACGGTCAAGAAATGCAAGTAGCTCATCCCTGGGGACGGCTGGGACCGAGAAGTCTCCAGGCTCCATGGAGCCTGCTGGTTCTTGGACATGCTTCTCCTGGGCCTGGGCCTCAGTGGGCTCCTTAGACATCATCTGAACCCCTAATCCACGGGCTTTGGTTGGGATTGGGAGAGCTCTGCAGCCCCTTGGGACAGGGGTAGGGGTAAAGGTGTGGGTGGGGTTTATTCACAAGATGGTGGGGTAGAGCTGGAGCCCCAGGGGGGTCTGTGCAGTATCCCCAACAAGATCGGCCTGTTGATTAAGGGACTCCACCACAACCCGCTCTGGTGCAGAACCCCCTATGGTTCAGGCTGGAGGCAAGGTTTTTCTGGGAGAGGGAGGCAAGAGACCTGCGAGGCACCAGGGTGACTTGGGCAACTGCCTTGAGGTCCTGGGAAAGGGGACCTCCTCCCTCAGGACTCACCAGGGTGAGCCCCAGGGTCTCTGTATCGTCCAGATTCTCAGAGGGAGTAGGCTCCACTGCTGGGCCTTCATTTGGGTAGGCCTCAGCCTCAGCACCTGTGGTTTCAGGGGGTAGGCCCTGGTCAACAGAATGAGGGGCTTCCTCCATGGGCTCCTGTTCAAGACTATCTAGCAGCCCTGAAGCCTCCTCCATGGGGATCACCCATTTGATCTTTCCCGGGGGTGGGGTGTCAGGTACAGCTGGGGAGGCTGCTCCTTCTCCCCATGTGGTGGTTTTGGGAGGGGGAGAGGAGTCCTCCATGTTTGAGGGCTCTAGCTGTGCCTGGGCTCTTGCATTTATGCCCAGAGGGCACCTGCACCCACTCAGCCATGGGGTGGTCCTCAGATAGACAGAATCCAGTAGGAAAAAGTAAAGGTTGGGGATGTGGGGCTGCCATGATGGTGGCATGACTGGGGTAGGGGAACCCTGCTCCCTCTCTCCCCATGGTTGCTGCTGCCCTCCCCAGGACTCCAAACTTGGTTGGGGGGCAGGGTCCCTTGAACTCACAGGGGAGGGGCTCATAGTTGTGGCTGGGGTACCAAGGGGGCCTGAGGGAGGAGGGGTGCAGGTGGTAGGGGCACCCCTCTTGCCATTGGGACTTGTAGATGCCCTCCCTGCCTGGCCCACAGGGCACTCATGATGCAAGTGCCCTGGGGCATGGCACCAGAAGCACCACAGGTTCCCCAGTGTATAGAAAATCCTCACTGGGGCCCCATGATAAGGAATTGCTTCTCTCAGCCTCCAGCTGTGCTCCTGTCACCAACTGGATCATAACCTGGCAACAGAAAGAGTGCAGGTGGCAGAGGCTGGGGTTTCAGCACCCCAGTGAGAGAGGCACCACTGGAGAGAGAACTCTCTCCAGGGTTTGGAGCTGTGGGAGCAGGACCTAACTGTGGATATAGGGAGGGACACAGCTGAGGACCACCATTGTCTCCAGCTCTTCTAGAGGCTCAAGAGGGAGATATTCACATTGCACCACGAGCCCCCTGTCCACCACCTTTTGTGCAGCAGCCTTTGAGGCAAGTAAAAAGACCCCCTTACCATGAAAGCGGGAGGCCGCCATGATCTTGGGGGGCCCCACTACCTGAGCCAGGGCCTGCACCCAGGTTTCAAAATGCAGGTTCTCCCACTTGGGCAGCTGGCACTTTACCCTGTGCCTGCAGGTGAGTGCCGGAAAGGGGGCCACACTGCCTGAGCGGAAAGGGCTGGTGGTGGAGAGTCCAGACCCCCTGGCTTCAGCTCTCCCTGCAGCTGCCTATGCAGAGCTGTGGTTCCCCCTGCAGGGGGCCATGTTGGTAGGCCAGGGTAGGCTGCATGGGTGTGTTGCTGGTGTAGCACACCTGGTCCCCTCGGGTGCTGGTGGTCTAGGTTTAGGGGCAAGGACCTTGCCCTTCCCACCCCAGCTGTGGAAAAGGCTGAAGAGGAGCCCTTACCGCTGCCCTTGCCCCTGGTCCCTGATGACAGGAGAGGGGACTTGGGAACCCCTCTGTGGGGGGCGGCTGTCAGGGTGAGTGGACCACAGGACTTACCACACAAGCGCAAAAACACACAGGGAAGGCTGCTGAGGCAGATGTAAAAGATGGCTGGAGTGGTGAAGGGGCTTTGTTTGTTGAAGATCTGTCTAGAAGCCCCTCAGGCCTCCAGCCAGGTGCTCAGCAGCAGAGCAGTAGGCAGGAAAACAAAAGCAGGATCAGATGCAGTGAAGTAGCTGTGGGGGGCGGGGGGGGCAAGAGCAGTCGGTCAATTAGGGAGTAATCCAGTGCAGGTGTGGTGTCAGGTGGTACAAGGTGGTGCAGCAGGAAAATCTCCTTCTCTTTTGAGAGGGGGCAGCAGAACAGCAGTGACAGCAGCAGTGACGGTAGGAGCTGTCCAGTTCAGCCACTCAGGGTGTGCTTCTGGTGAAAGTGGAGGTTGGCCTGCCAAGGCAGCTGGGGCAGGCAAGGCACCTTTTGGCTCTGGCAGTGATGGTGGGGGAAGGAAAGGCCCACAGGCAGTGCAGGTTCCCTCCCCAGGCTGTCCCTCAACCACAGCTTGGTGGCAGCAGGCCAGAACAGGGGTACAGAAGCTGGGGTGCAGTACAGTGCACCCCTCCCTGAGTGGGGGTAGCAGCATACAGCAGAGGACTCCCCCCCATAGCAGGGGGCAGCAGCCCCCCCAAGGCAGGAAGGGGTATGGCCAACTTACCCCCAAAAGCTCTGAGAACAAGCTAGCAGTAGCCGGAGGCAGGAAAGGGCCTGGCCATCTTCTCCTCAGAACCTCCTGACACCAAGCTTGCAGCAACAGCAGCATCCTGGGACAGGAAGGGGCATGGCCAACTTCCTCCCAGAATCTCCTCCGCCAGAAGCTCCTGAGAGTGAGTGGCCCTGCTAGGTCAGCTTATTGTACTGCTGGGACAGCACAGGGCAGGTTTTTATACCCTGGCTGCAGGTCTGGAAGGAGCGGAGCAGGGTTATTTTGCCCTAAGTGGCACAACTTGCCCCACACCAAAGTGCATGTCTATTGCCTGCAATAAGGCAAAAGTCCCCAGCTCAAATTTATGCTGCTCCTGTTTGAGGTGCTCTAAGTGTATGTGTTTGCGTGTGTTGACATACCTTAACAGAGTTTTAGAAAGAATTTATACTATTGCAATCTGAAAAAATAGGAGAACCCAAAGAAAGTTTTGAAGGTCAAAAAATTAGTAGCAATGTTTTTATGCTGCTTTTTGCGTGCGATTATCATATGTTTTAAACAATAGGAAGGACATGGAGGCAAATACAAGTCAGTCATCCCACATAACAAAATCAGTAAAGCAAGACTGTGTTGCTCATGTGAGATTATGATAGTCTTCTTGTACACAAGCCAATTTTTGGATTTCTTCCACCAGGTTAGTGCTGATAATGGCAAAACAGCCATTTACATGGTTTTATCAAACCTTATGCCAGCCCATTATCTTGTCTAATAGTCCATTGTCATGGGGAATCCAATACTGTACTCTTTCTTCTGGATTCTGTTAGGGTGCTCTATTTAACTCCTAGTACTCTGAATGAGTCAGAGCTATCCAGACTTCTTGCAAAAAAAATTCTGCAACCCTGAGGAAAATTACCAATGCATCAGCAATTGTCAGACCTAGTAGAGCCCAAACTGATGTTGACAACATCAAGACATATCTTCAGGCTTAAGGAGGGAGAACAAAGGCAAAATAAATCAACTTGAAATATTTTTCAAATATGTAAGTATACTATTTAGTAATGGTAAGTATTCTGGATAGGGAGGGGTATGATTACTTTTTTAACCCCACAGACATATACTGGTACAAGGCTTATCCCAGACAAAGTTATACAGATATAAAAGTGCTTCTCACACCCATGAAGCTTATCACCTTTCCTGAACAGGACTGAACTATATTAATATATTCACTTTGATACCAGTGTGATTCTGCTCATGCTGTAGAGGTAGGAATGGAGGTTGTACTACTTTAACTATATTAGCATAATTAAGGTGATAGGACTTTTATGTATAGACAAGTTTTCATTTAGAGGGGAGTGACTGGAATAAAATGCAAAACAAAACTGAAGCAACATTTACAAACCAAGTCTTCAAATTTATCTCAACCTAGCCTCCAACCACTAAATTCTGCCAGATTACAAGTCTTCTATGGCCACTGAAGTGTATATTGGCCCACGTGCCTGGGTATGCAAAATATTGTACTTTTATGCACAAAGCCTAATTTTTTTTTATTTTTCTTTTTTAACATATTACTAGATAATTGCTTGCCTGACTTTCACATGAACATGTAAAAGCATTTCAGATGCAGTCAGTGACACCTTTTTAAAAAGTGACCCTATGATACTGAAACTCAAGAGACAAAAATAACATCATAATTCAGGCTAACACACCCCAGCTGCAATTTAGAATTCAAGCTCATCCTCCTTAAAGTAATTTACCCTACTTCACCTGTACTTAACCTAACTTCCTCCTTCACTCAGTGTGCCCATCTGATTCATTGCTGACTCATGTGTTTTGCTGCAGTTTGAGATAAGTACTAGTTCAGTATCATTTAGTACAGTGACATTCAACCTTTTGGTTCTGCAGGCTAGATGAGTGGCACAAAGTCTGATCCAGCCCTCCCACACCTCTTGTGTACCAGGATTGGTTTTTAGGGCCCCATACTGCCTCTACCCAGTCCCATGTACCAGGATCTGGCTACGGGAACCCATGCCAACCCCACCCAGCGCAGGATCGGGAACTATGCCACCTGATCTAGTGCACAGACCCATGGACCACAGACCAAAGGGGTCCCACAGACCTCCCCAGGCCAGATTACATGGGGTCAGACACTGGATTTGGGCCATAGGTTTAGCATCTCTGATTTAATACATTGCAAGGGCCAAATCATAGAATATTAGGGTTGGAAGGGACCTTAGGCAGTCATCTAATTCAACCCCTTGCTCAAAGTAGGACCATACCCAACAATATTATTCCAGGCAAAGCTTTGTGTACCAACATCTTAAAAACCTCTAAGGATAGAGCTTCCTGTTCCAGTGCTTTACTGTCCTCCTAATGAGAACATTTTCCCTAATATCTAGCCTCAACTTTCCTTGCTGCAACTTGAGACCATTGCTCTTTGTTTTATCTGCCACCACTGCAAACAGTCTAACTCTATCTTCTTTGTCACCACCCTTCAGGTAGTTAAAAGCCACAGTTAAATCCTCCTCAATCTTCTCTTCTCCAGACTAAATGAGCCCTGTTCTCAGTTACTAAGGAGTTATACCTGCATAACTGAAAGGAGAATCCTGTCTAAAGTGTGTCAGCTATACCTTTGTACATGCAAGAATGTATTGCTCTTGTTTAAAGCAGAGTTAGTGTCCATGGTAGGAGGATAAGATACCTGACTTGAATTTAACAGATCCATATTGAACCATCAATTTTGTGGCTATAAGGAACAGAAGCCTATTCTGTCCTAATTGTAAGCATTCCAGCCTACTTCAGTAACCCTTCAGGTTATAAGAAATCTCAAACAAACCAACACATTTTTAAGGGACACAAGAAATAAGATTAATAATGTCCATGTAGAGATAACTTTACTAGCCACAGACTCCAACAGGCTTCAAATGTTTACCTCCACACATTGTTCCATGGCATATGCATAAGACTGTAATGTGTGTTTGCAGGAGCAAGGTCTGTGGTCAGAGAGCTCATAAAAATTCAGCCGTTGCTGGAAGAGATGGCAAACAACTGGTGCACAGCCCAAGAAAATGGATATCCAACTTTATCCAGTGGAAGAGATGATGACATTGATGTACGAAGAAGAGAGATTGACTAAATGCATCAGATTCAGAAAGAAAAAAAAGCAGTCCTCAAATTATCTCCTTTTTTATCTTTGCTTACTGTTTTTGGGAGACAAAGGGATGCTGCCCAGGAGCCTTTCTACTGGTAGTTAAAGGGCTTATGTATGCCTGTTGTTCCTGCTTCACTTACAAGGCCACATAGCAGAAAGTGAAGTGCAACAGCAGCAAATCTGTATCAGTGACTCACAGTAAGACAGGAAATCTCAAGCAGATCCACCCTTCCTTCCTGTGCTCTACCAGCCAAGTCACAGAACCACCAGCAAAAGCTAACAGACCGAAGAGTGAGAAGCCGAAACAGTCAGATGCTGCAACTGAACAAACTGCTCCTGCTGCACCACAATACAAGTTTCACAGAAATTCATGATTCATCTTGTTTCCAAGAGAGCAGATCAGAGAAGAGAAAAGATTGTATGGAATAAAAGTGTTTTCATTCTTATCACCTATCCAATTCTGCTCTTTATATCATGGGGAGTAAATAAAAAAGCAACACATTTAGATGGATCTTGCCAGGTTATTAGAATGAAACTCATTTTTAGAAAGAATAAATATGCAAAGAATTTCCTGAAAGTTAGCAATTACTAAAAAGTAAAATATGAATATTTGGATGGCAGATGAAAATGAGGTAAAATTCTGCTTGCATGGAAGTCAACAGGAGTTGTGTAATTGGTATGAATGGTTTAAGAATTTTTCTTAAGAGAGTTTAATTTTCAGCGGTAAGAGTCCTAAATGGGGAAAAGAAAAAAGGAAGAAAATTTTGGTTGAGAGAGTAATTGCTAGTCAACCAAGTAATGAACTTCCTCCACATACATAACAACCACAAGTTTCTCTTATTCATCAGACCAATGTGTCCTTACTTCACTTGTAGAAGCAAAACAGAAAAAAGGAGGGGGGGGGGCAAATCAGTAAAGCAGGTTTCTGCATGTTGTGTATAAGCAATCAAGCTAGCATATTTCATACTCTCAAATCCAGTTCAAACAGGACTGATTTGTCAGTAGCCTTTATTCAATGCTACCTTTCTTTGCTCCCTGCTAAGCAGGGCAGCATTTACATAAAGTGGCTAAGAAATGTTTGTTCTCACTGCCAGCGATAAAACAAAAATTCCTCAAACTGCATTATGTGTCAGCATTATGTCACAGTACAAAATTCTAGGCTATGAGGCTGAATCAAGTCATTAAGCGTAGCTTGATGCTCTTTAACCCAGTGGGACTGTTAGCAAAAAAAGAAATGAGCTGGATGTATTACAAATTGACAAGGTTTTTATTTGGACTCTTTTTGCAGTTTCACTTCTCCTGACAATGGTATCATTTAGGTGCTATTTTTATTGAGTCCCTGATGAGAATGAATCAGTTCTGAGTCCCATTTGAAGTTCTTTTGCTCAGTGGGGGCATTGGAGCACAAGGTAAACAAACTTCCTAGGTGCATTTTTCTTGGTTATCTCCCTTGCCGATCATTTTTTACAGGCAGACCAGAAATTCACATCTTCTCCTTTCAATATTTTTTTCTGGACTGATTTGCTTCACAGTCCACAAAACAAGTCTCTCAAGTGTTGCCACATTTAGAAGGGCTCTAAACCCAGGACATTGTGATAGATGTTTTACAATCAGCCAGTCCATTAACTACACTGATTTTTCACTTTGAAAACTGAAGCGGGTTTGGAGTAAGCTGATTTTTAGCCAATTTTTCTTTCTACTTTTCACAGTCTGGGCTATCTGGGAGCTGAAATAGCCCAAATTATGTTAGCTGATGTACCAGCCAATTATTAGAGTGTTGTGCATTTAATCTTGTCCTTTTCAACACCTTGTCCTCTTCAACATCCTTGCTATCCCCACCACACTTCTGGACACCATGGGCCAGCGGTTGTCAACTGGGGGTACACATACCCCTGGGGGTACTTGGAAAGGGCTAGGGGGTATGTGTAGGCAGGTGGGGACAGAGCACTGCTGCCCACCACCCCATTCCATCACAAGCCAGGAGCAGGGAAGGTTGGGAAAGGACAGCGGCTCCCCTCTGCAGGCTGCACAGGCACCACCCAGCCAGCTGAATGCAGTGGGGAGGGAGCTTGCACACAGTGGTGACTGTCACCACGCCATACCACCACCATGTGCAAGCCCCCCCTTGCTCCACATCCAGCCACAGCCACACCGCCCCCCACCAGAAGTGTACCCAGAAGGGGTACACTCCTTAAAAAGGTTAAAACCCTCTGCTATGGGCTATCTAGGGGTGTGGTAGAATACTAAGTTTGCAATTTCTGTGCCACTTGGGGAGTGTTCTTTGCCTTATCACCAAGACAGTTTTCCAGTTGCCTTGTCTTGCCTTATCCCAGCTGTATAAAGCATTCATAACCAAGGCAGATGATCTGCATCAATATAACTAAAGACAACTTCATTTTCTCTCTCATTGTGATGGTGATATTTTAAGTAATCTCCACAATCAATTATTTGAGCTTATCTGAATGAGAGGGACAATATCCTCTGATTTCTCTTAGGGTTGATTAAATAAGTATGATTAAAGCTGTTCAGCAGCCCATTCACTGATTCAAACAGGATTAAAGGGGTTGGGGGAGGGTTGCACTATTCTTTTGAGCAGGTGTGTATAGAACTAATACTTCCCCAAGCTCCTCAGCCAGAGGTTATATAGAACACCCTTTCAGGTATCAAAACAGCCTTAGAAGGTACTTCTGTGGTCAGGATAAAATATTACCTGAATTAGACTGTAGTGAATACCCATAGGAACTATTACAAGTAGGTAGTGTAAGGTGTGAGAAGGATACAGAACTAGAAGTTACTAGAAAAGTATTTCCCTCTGTGTGTCGGGATTTTGGAATGAGGACAGGATAAGATTTCATAGACATTAGGGCTGAAAGGGACCTCGGAAGATCATCAAGTCCAGCCCCCTGCCCCAGGGGCAGGAAGTCAGCTGGGGTCACAGGATCCCAGCAAGAAAAACATCCAGGTTTCTCTTGAAGGCATTCAAAGTAGGTGCTTGAACCAGCTCCGATGGCAGGCTGTTCCAGACCTTGAGGGCTCAGATAGTAAAGAAGTTCTTCCTTATGTCCAGCCTGAAATGGTCTTGCAGAAGTTTATAACCATTCGACCTTGTAATCCCTTGGGGTGCTCTGGTGAACAAATGTTCCCCCAGGTCCTAGTGAACACTTCTTATAAAAACTTATAGGTGGCCACCAGGTCGCCCCTGAGCCTGCACTTTTCCAGGCTGAAAAGTCCCATAGCTCTCAGCCTCTTGTCATAAGGTCTGTTTTCCGACCTCTGATCATGCACGTGGCTCTCGTCTGGACTCTCTCAAGCTTCTCCACATCCTTTATGAATTGTGGAGCCCAAAACTGGATGCAGTACTCCAGCTGCGGCCTCACCAAGGCCGAGTACAAGGGGAGAATGATGTCCAGGGATTTGCTTGAGAAGCATCTATGGATACAAGCCCATGTTTTACTCACTTTACTGACTGCAGCATCACACTGAAGGCTCATGTTCATTTTGTGGTCAATCATGACCCCCAAGTTGCTCTCATCCTACTGCTAGTCACTGCCAAGCCTATAGACATGCTGCAGGTTTTTCCTCCCAAGGTGGAGAACCTTGCATTTTTCGGTGTTAAACACCATCAGGTTCTCGTCCGCCCATTTTCTGAGCTTGTCAAGGTCAGCCTGGATTACCCCCTTGTCCTCAGGTGTGGATGCTTTACCCCAAAGTTTGGTATCATCAGTGAACTTGGCCAGTCCGCTTCTGACTCCAATGTCCACATCATTAATGAAGAGGTTGAACAAAATAAGTCCAAGGACAGAGCCTTGAGGGACCTCACTGGTCACAGGGCACCATGATGATTGACTTATGTCAACCACCACCCTCTGGGTCCACCCCGGGAGTCAATTCCCCAGCCATCAGATCATGGTGGACCCAAGGCCTCAGTTGGCCAGTTTTGCCAAGATGTGATCATGGGATACCAGATTGAAAGCTTTTTTAAAGTCGAGATATATGACATCAATCTCTTCCCCCTTGTCCAGGTGATGGGTCACCTGGTCATAAAAGAAAATGAAATTGGTCAAGCATGACCTACCCGCAACAAACCCATGCTGGCTGTCCCTCAGGGTGTTGTCATCGACTAGTACATTTAGGATGGCCTCCGTGATGACTTTTTCTAAGACCTTCCCCAGAATAGAGGTCAGGCTGATGGGCCTGTAGTTTGCCAGATTCACTTTCCTCCCTTTCTTGAAAATAGGCACCACATTGGCCTTCTTCCAATAATCAGGCACTTCACCAGAGCACCAAGAGTTCTCAAAGGTCCGTGCCAGGGGCTGAGCTACGATGCTAGGCAGCTTCTTGAGTACTCTGGGGTGTAAATTGTCAGGGCTGGCTGACTTGAAGGTGTCCAGCCTCTCAAGCTCTTTCTTCACAAGGTCAGCATTGATGGAGGGCAAGGAACCACCCTTGCTTAGATGTCCCTGTCTCATAATGGGAATGGGCATCCCATGGGACTTGTGAAAGACTGGCACAAAGTACCCCTTGAGCAAGTTCACTTTTTCCTGGGCGTCAGTCATCAGTTCTGCCTTTTGGTTTAGCAGGGGTCCAATGTTGCCCTTGCTTTTCCTCCAGCTCCCCACATATCTAAAAAAGGACTTTTTATTGTCCTTGATACTTGTGGCCAGTTGGAGTTCCATAGCAGCCTTGACTTTTCTGGTTTGCTCCCTGCAGGTCCGGACCAGTGCAGAGTATTCCTCCTTGGAGGTGGATCCCATCCTCCATCCTTTGTGGGTCTGTCTTTTTAGATGCAGGAAGACTGCCAGTTCCCTGGAGAGCCAAGAGGGCTGCTATGCCTTCTTGCTGTGTTTCCTCTGAGATGGAATAGTCTTAGCTTGTGCATCTAGGATCGCTCCCTTGAGGAGCAACCACTCTTCCTAGATTCCCCTCCCTTTGGGATTGTGGTCCCTTAGGGCCTCACCGACAAGTCTCCTGAGCTTGTCAAAGTCAGCCCTCCTGAAGTCGAGGACCTCTGTACTGCTGACTGACTTGACAGCTTTTCAGCGGATGGTGAAGGTGATCAGCTAGTGGTCACTGTCACACAGCTTCCCTTCGTTAGGTCACTGATTAGGTCACCCCCGGTTGCCAGTACCAAGTCAAGCAGCGCTTTGCCTCTTGTTGGTCCATAGCCTTCTTGAGTCAGATAGACCTCAAACACACACGTGAGGAAGCTTTGGAACCATTCGGATTTGGCCCAGCGCTCTTCCCATGAGATGTCTGGGTAGTTGAAGTTCCCCATGACAACCATGGACCAGGAGTGTGCAGCCTCAGCCAATTCCCTGGTGAACTCCTGGTCAATCTCTTGATTCTGGGAGGGAGGTCTGTAGTAGACTTCCACCATTGTGTCTCCTGTGCCATGCTCCCCATGGATTTTAACCCAGAGGCTCTCTAGTCATCCACCCTGGGTGCTGATGTCAGCTTGTAGGGATGGGTAGTTCTCTTTGATGGAGAGAGCTACACCTCCACCCCTTTTGTCCACTCGATCCCTCCTGTACAGGGTATAGCCATCTATACCCATGGTCCAGTCATGGGTGGAGTCCCACCAGGTCTCTGTTATCCTTATGACGTCATAATTATTTGTGCTGAGCAGGAGGACAAGTTCCTCCTGTTTATTCCCCAAGCTCCTGGCATTGGTGTACAGGCATGCAAGTGTCCCCTTGGGGGCCCTTGCTTTGCCCGCAGCTTGCTCTAGGGCTGGGGCAGGGGTAGGCTCCCTTAAGTGCCTTGGCCTGCTGGCTTTGCAAGTGTTGGTCAGTGGGCCAGCAGTGGCAGTAGTCCCCCCACCCCCTAGCAGGCTTAGTTTAAAGCCCGGTGGAGCAGGTCAGCCAGTCTGGCTGAGAAGAGCATCCTCCCCAGTGGAGAGAGGTGGAGGCCGTCCCTTCCCAGCAGCTCACTGCCTTCCTCACCAAAGAGAGGACTGCAGGCATGGAAGTCAAAGCCTTCCCAATGACACCAGCGCCGCAGCCTTTGCAATGTCTTGGATATGGGCTCCCGGGAAGCAGCAAACTTCCCAAGCCAAGGGAGTTGGGGCAACAGATTGCCCCCTCCATCCCCCTCAGGATGCAGTGTACCATGACAAACACTTTGCGTTTTGTCTTAGGGAGAGCAGAGGTGGAAGCTACAGTTGAGCCTGTGTTGCCTGTAGAAGCTGAGGCTACCTGTTGCAAAGCTCCGATGAGGCAGGGACCTTGGTGCAGCAGGCCTTGGGGCCCTTAACCACCTTGGTCCAACCCCATGGCTAGACAGAATGGGAGGTCCCCGGGTCCTTCCTTGGCCTGGAGGGACACCATGGTCTACCCTCAGTATCCCAGGGGAGAAGGGCCTGGCAGTAGGAGTCTATCTCCTGCTCACAGTCCCTGATGGCACAGTCTCTAGATTGTGGTCTGGAGCTCCTCCAGCTGGCGCGCCAGAGACCCCAGTAGGAAGCAGAACCCACATCTTCCTTCCCTTTGACAGTCATTTCAAACATTGGACTTTGCCACTGAAAATGCACTTTCTGAAGAGCCTGGGGGCTTGACAGGGCCCCTGGATTCCAAAGCTAAGTGAAAGAATTATAGGTAGAAGAGGGATGTTGAAAAGAGGTAGTCTTTGTATGCTCAGATTTTCTCCAAGCAAGTCTGTAGGGGATGATTTGGTACTGGACCACAAAGGCTAGCATATGAATTCCTGCCATGTTCTGACAGAACATACATTCATACAAATAAAGGAAATTCTGAAAAAAAAGATATGCCCTGTCACAAACTCCTGACTTTAGAGATGGAGACTATGCTATTAGTCACCAGATTGTTCAACCCCAAGTTAGCTGCTCTTCAGGTAAAAGCTTTTGTTCCTATTTTTCCTAGGTGATAACTTAGTGTGACAAAATTGCAGTCATGCCTAATTCATGGAACAAAGGTATGTCTCAGAAACCAGAGATTCCCCTTGAAGTTGAGATCCAACTGAGATCCAGTTGATTCTTGGCCCTTTTATTCCTGGTACACTATGCTCTCTTGCTCCAGACAAGAGTGTCCTGCTCTTGAATCAGCCAATTGCTGTGCTTCTCTAAAGAATGGTCCCTCTGGCCAAATCATAAATTCCACACTCCCCTCATACAGAATTACTGAAAAATGACAGTCCTGGCTTCTTTTTCAACTCTTGTTTGGCCTTGTTCTAAAGCTCCAAGGTCCCTGTTTGTTAGGAATATGCATGTCTACTTGACCCCTTCTTTATAGCACCAGCTTCAGCATCCTAACCTTCTTGTCCTGATCCATTGCAAGAGGCACTCCACTATCTAGCATTACAGGAGACCACTCTGAAGACCTCTCTCCTTCAGTACCTTCTATAAGAAAAATCCTGCTGTCTCTAAGCCACCTACTCCCTTGACCCAGCCACCAATCCAAGCCAAAATGCTTTACCCAAGAACTCTCAGATAAAAGTACCTGGGAGATGGACAACTGAATACAAGTGGGGCTGAGAATTTCCCTTACGGGGTTACCATTCTCCTCCAATCTTTCCTACCACTTCCTTCACTCATATGTCTGGAAGAAAATGCATCAGAGTTGGCTTGAGGTGCATGTCTCACAAAGAAAGCCAGCTGGTCCCCATGAGAGAGAGAATCAATCTAGCAGATCAGAGCTGAGACTGGTTTGAGAGTCTTTGCCAGGTTTCAAATACCCCCCCCCAAAAAAAACCCAACCCCCCCAAAAAT